>NW_020449963.1:454461-457444 GCF_003343035.1 Apteryx rowi
ACCCCGCCGCCCAGCACCGCTTACCAAGGCTTCATTACTCGCCGCCTGGAAGCTAGTCTGCACCCTCCGTTGTATGAGCTGCCGCGGTGATATAGGAAGGAAACAAAAAAAAGGGGGGGAGAAAGAACTGGAAAATAGGTCCTGCTCTGGGATACTCCATCTTCTTTCTGGCGGTTCGCTGCTCCTCGATACGAGTTTGTACCAGACCACTGTGGGAGTTCTCAGGTAATTTCCTCCCGTGCTTTGAACACGGGGCAAATTGTAGCGTAATTGCAAGTGTTCTCCTGTCCCTTTTGAAGGGACCAGGACTCGACCAGGCGTTCACCTAGCATCTTTAGGAATTAAAATGCTTTGCTGTGGAAATCAGTGGAGAAATTTCAATTGGTTTCACCGGCCTCAAAACAGATCTGGCCTCAAAACAGATCTTATCGTACAACTCCTAAGGAAACGACAAACTGGAGGTTTCCACATCAACAAATAGGCAGTCAGGAAGCCTGTCTCTGTGTGTGCATATATGCATTAGTTACATTATAGAATATCCCCCGAAATCCCCACCAGTGAGAAAGTTTTGTATTTTACCATATGAATAGCTTTTAAGAGCTGGATTACAATCTGTGTATGTATATGCAGCATCATTAATACAGAACAGCCTATTGCAACTCAACTGTCATATGTGTGTGCATGCATAACACATTGGTATACAACATTGTACTTGTAACTAGCAGATCTTGCCTACATTAGTTCTTAAACTTGCCCACTAATTTATAAACAGGCAAACAAAATAAAAAGTTTAATTCATTCTTAAAGAAAAAAGAGAGAAAGAAGCAAACTGACAGTCCAGTCCCCTCCAAAGCAGCTCAATTTTCTGCCTGAGCTGATGCGGGGCATGCTTGTCCCAGCCTGAGACTCTCTGATGGGGTGCCTACACAAAAAACAAAATACTGCTGGAGGCATCTCATCCAAGTGCTTCCCTATGATCAGCCATGAATTTTGCTTCAAGGGAAATACGATCAAGATCACACTAACCATTGCAGCCCAGCTCGTTCAGTCACTCTGTTAAGGTTTCATCTTCCTAGGAGTTTGTCATTTGTTTAGCTCCAAATTCACACCCACACCTGTAATCTAGGTGGTCACTGTAACAACGTTATTCATTACTGCACAGATGAGAGAATGATGGAGTTTTCTCTTCAGGTTGTCCTGGCAGTGCCCTGTGTAAGGGCTGATCCTGCAGCACATATTTTACAGATGAGGTCCAGCAAGGCCTGCCAGAATGGAGAGACCCATGCAGACCTGGAAAGGCCTGGGAGTTGCTCGCATCTCTGCTTGCCGCCTCCAAAGAGCAGAGAGGGCTCAGAGCCCCAGGCCATGTCTCTGCGTGGCAGAGAACAGGACGTGGCACCCTTCGTCCCTTGCTCCAGAGCAGCCTGAGGTTCTACTGGAGTGGCTTTTGGAGATCCAAAAAGTTCATTTAACACTGTGTGAACTAAACAATGATTACTGCTTTAATGTGAAATACAAAGTCCCCCACTCCACTCCCCACCCAAAGTTGTATATTTCAAAATAAACCAAAAGAAGTTGAATTGATTTTCTTTAAACTCTGCAGAGTCCCCATTCCCCTTCCCTCCCAACACAAGCACATGTATGCACACTACAAAAAACCAACAGCATATACACTCACAGAAACACACAAACACACCCTTTGAACACATATACACAGAAAACCCTGTGTCTCTCTCTCTTTCTCACACACACCCGCACATATGAATCTCTGACACATCTATCCCCCCCCCCTCCAGCACCAACTGTCTTTCTGCCACACACACTGGCACAAGGCAGGGCCACTGCCTGCTGACAGGCCCGAACAGAGGATCCAGTGGTGGGTCCCTGGGGCTCAACACTGGCCCACTCCCACCACTGGCACAGTGCAGGCCACCCAGTTCCTTCAGGCCTGTGGTGGGTGCTAGAGGCAAGAGCATGGGCTTGGTTTCCTTTGGTCCTGAGCACGCGACCTGTGAGAAAAAGATAAAACAACAACAACAACAACAACAAGATGATGGAGTTTGCCGAGTAATCATCACTCACACAGCAGTGTGCAGGCCCTGGGTAGCTCTACATGTATTCTACTGACTACTGTTGGTTGCTTTTGCTGCAGTTGCCTCCTCTGCACGCTCTGCTCCTGCCCTGCAGTGATCAGGTGGCATTCCACATCCCACTCGAAGGTCAGCCCTGACCCAGATGAGCCATGCCTCCTGCTGTAGACCCAAGCCCAAGTCTGCTGATGTCAGGCTTCACCTTTTACGCATGGCCCTGGTGTCCTGTTCCTGATGAGGTAACAACTGCTACATTTGATTTCATACTGCAATGTTGTTTCTGTAATATGAAGGGGGGAGAGAGAGAGCAGAAGGAAGGAAGGAAGGAAGGTAGGAAAAAAGTGGCAAGGCTTTTGCCAACCCCACACATATAGTTCCCCAAAAGCCTGCTGCCAAAGCAGAAGTGCACTGTGAAGACAGGCCCTTTTTATAAGGCTTGCCCATAACAAGCTCCTTATCTTTCTGAGTCCCCAGAGCTGCCTAGGGATGCTCACTGCCACAGCTTCCAACCTTTGCTCTGGGATGACACTGTCCAACATCCCAGAGGAGCATCAGGGCTCTGGGCACGGCCAAAATAATTGGTGAGAAGGAGGGGGAGTGAAAGCCAGCTCTTCCTACCTTGGAGGGAGCAGCTGTTGCAAATATGAGGGAAGCCGAAATCTCCCCACATGGGCCCTGGTGTTAAGGTGGAGGGACAGGCCTATCGGTCACTCCATACATGGCAGGGACAAACTGAAAATCAGGGGACCTGTGCCCACGCACCACAGGTCTGTGTGCCTGTGTGCTTTCCCTCCTCTGAATAAGTCACCCCCCTGTTTCGTTGTTTGCTCGCTGCGTTGGCTCGAAGGCCGAGATGGGAAAGCCCACCTGCTGCCAGCGGCAGAGCGGCGAGG
>NW_020449963.1:457759-459433 GCF_003343035.1 Apteryx rowi
CGGCCGACCCGGGCCCGGCCAGCTCAGCCCGCCGCCGGCTCTCCTGGGGTCCCGGCGTCTCGCAGCGCCCGCAGCGGGAGGCCTCTCTGTGCAAAGTGCGAGCCCACACTCAGAGGGGAGTGAGGGCTCTTTCCTCCCGAAGCAGATGGCAGTGCCCTTCAAGGAGCCTCGTCCCTCTCAGCGTTATCATTCTTCTGTTATTTTGTTCGCCCTTTTCGTCTTCCCACCTCAAACACAGCTGGGGGAGCCGCTGCGCTGCCCCGGCGCTTGCCCCCTTTGCCCGAGGTCCGAGAGTGTGCCCGACCCAAGAGACACTGCCAAGCCGGCGCTGGAGATGAGCGGTCCCCTCGCAGGGAGCCGCCGTGGTGCATCACCCCATTTGTTAATGGGTGGCAGCTTCGAGGTTTCTGTTCCAGGCTTTCCACGTTTCAATCTGAGCTGTTGTTAAAAAGACTCAACACCTGCTGCCAGCGAGGGGAGAGGAGGCACAAAGGCGGGGGAGGGGGAGAAAATGGCTTTGGCTACAAACATAAAAGAGAATTTAAAACAAGTAAGCTCGGTTCCCAGGAAGTGCCAGACTTGGGCGCCTTCAGGGAGGGCAAACTGCAGCGTGCGCTCAGCAGTCGGAGGTGAGGCAGAGCGGCTCTGCACACCCGCCCGTCTCCTGGCTTGCCAGGTTGGAGGCTGCAGGGACGCGGGTCCTCCTGGGTTTCCCTTAAGAGGAGCTCGGGGACTGGTGCATATGTATGAAGCTAGCGTTTAGTTTTCCCGCTGCTTCCACCTTTGAAGACGGCTTTTCGGATCGCACTCCTCCAGCCTGATATGACGAGACTGTCCCGTCCTCCCTCTGCAGCCCGCAAATGTTGGGCTCCCGCAGAAAGGCAGACCCTGAGGGGGCTCGGTGATGGGAGGGCGGCGTGCGCAGGAGAGGGAGAGAGTCGGAATGTCAGCGGATGCTGCCCTGCGGAGGATTTCTCCTTCCTCCCTTCCTCTGCAAGCCGTGCCCGTTGCAGCGGGGAAAGTCCGAGAGATGCAGGCTGCCCCCGGCTGCTGAGGGCCAGCCGCCCCCCGAGTGCAAAGAGCAAGCTCCCGCTTCCCCTGCGGAGCCGTGCGCAGGGTGCGCGGGCACCCCGCGCCCCCCTGCCACAGCCCACCCCRAAGCGGAGCGCAAACTGGGGCAGCCCGAAAAAGAAACCGCGGAGAGGGAAAAGGAGAAAGGGGCTGGGGTAAGGATGTATGCGTGTGTGTGGAGGGGGAGGCTAGATCACTTGTGAATGGCTTGAAAAAAAATAACTGGGGGAGGGCGTGGAGGGGGGGAAGCGGAAACTTTCCTATAAAACTCAGCAAAAGTCCCTCCTCTCCACGTCAGGCCAATGACACTGCTGCCCCCAAACTTTCCGCCAGCAGGAGCTATAAGAACCTCCAAGTCTTCAACTTTCTCCCAATCCCAGACACCTCGAAGGGGCTCCAAGGAGGGATCGGGAGGGAATTTTTTTTGGTTGGCGTTTTTTTTCCTCTTGGATCCTGATGCCATCCCCCCTCCCCCCAAAGTGAGGTCCTCCCTCCCTCCCTCCCTCCTCCTCCTCCTCGCAGGCCAGCGAAGCAGCCGATCAAGGGGGAGCTGGCGGGTTAGGTGCCCCCCTCTTCTCCCTGCCCTCCCCCCCCTCCCGGCCC
>NW_020449963.1:460376-463893 GCF_003343035.1 Apteryx rowi
CCGTGCCCGAGCCAGACGGGGCCGGCCCGCGAGCGCTTTTTCGCCGAGCACTGTGGAGCCTGCCGGGCTGCCGGGATGATTCCTAGTGCTGCTAGTATTTTGAAGTGAGTCCATGTCCGCTGCGTGTTTCCCGATGTGCATTTCCTACGGCCCCACCGACCTCCTTTCTCTCGTCTCTGATACCTCTAGCTGGTTGAACTGGGGTGTCACATAGTCTTGGTACCTCATGCACAACAGAGGCACACGCTTCTTCCTTCTTTATTCGGGCACGGTATATATATTTAGAGAGAGAGAGAGAGAGAGAGGTATAGATATATTTATCTTTCATTTCAATAACAAGCTTTCCGCCTTCTCTGGGTTTTTGCAGATGACATTGTTCCCACAGAAGGAGAAAATGGACAATCTAGAGACTCTGAAGTTGGATACCATTTTTGGTTCTTGTCTAAAAAAATATACCAAGGATTTCTTGGAAATTAGAAGAGCTTTATCCAAATTCAAAGCAGGGCGTGGGGAGCACTTAAGGAAAGAGAAAGAGACAAGGGCTTTGGACAGTGACTACCCATTGGGCGTCTGTACAATCCACACATCTCTGCATTCTGATAGAAGTCTGAAACGTTCAATTTTTTTTTATTTTGACGAAGAATGTTGGAATTTAACTTTTTTTTATTTGCCTTTTTTGCATGCATTCCCAAGAGGTCGTGCCTATGAGCCACTGATGAAAGGAAATACATTATTGTGGACTTTCTACATTCTTGAATGAAACCAACCAACCACCCCCCCCCCCCAAAAAAAAAAAAATCCCCGTAGAGATGAAAACTTTTTTTTTTTTTTTTTAGGGGGGAATAAGCTGGGCTCAAGCTGTTATATACAAACCTACCCGGTTCCTAACTTTTTTATTATTATTATTTTTTCCTCTGAGAAAAAAATAAACATTTTATTTATTTATTGATGACCCATGTTAAAATGCAAATAGATCCGGTGTCTAAATGCATTCCTATTTTTATGATTGTTTTGTAAATATCATTGTATATTATTTTTCTGCAATAAATAAATATGATTGAAATTTTAATAATCTTAAAGTTTGGTCTCTCTGAAAACTCAGGGTTGGAACTGGAGATAAATACCCGCTTGTTGAGCTGTAAAGACACCCAAGAGAGAGGGGGTACTAGTATAAACAAACCAGGCGAAAAAAGGCAAATAAACTAGCTACTGACAGACAGAGGCATGTTATTTATAGAGACAGCTTTATTATTCTGCACTGAAGCTCGCTGGATTTTGGGGCAAGATATATCCCCTCTGTCTCTCCCTCTTTTAATCATAACGCCATGCAGAGCTACGAGGAGAGCAGAGGAGCTCTCGCCGCGGAGCTCAAGCCCCGGCGCTGGGCTTTGCAGGCGTCTCGACCCCGAAGTGTAAGGCAGGAGAAGGGCCCATTCCCCGGCCCTTGGCGCAGACGTTTTTGCTGGTATCCCTTAGGAAGAGGCATCAGTTTTAAAGATGGGTATATCCACAGGCAAAGCAGAGAGAATGTGAGGCTGAAACAGGGAAGTGTCCAGCGAGTGGGGTTTTCCGGTGGAAGTGATGTTTGACTGTTCTGCTCTCTAGGGTTTTATTTAATATATAGACTAGAGATCAAATTTGCGTTGTTCAAGGCACGGAGGGATACGCTAACCCGCCCTCTTCTCCTTTTCTACACGTAGGACGCATGTTGCCTCTATTGCTTTTCACGGTACCTTCTACGGGTCCCCAGTATGCGGCGAAACCCCAGATGTAAGCGAGAGGAAATCTCCAGATTTGAGAGCTCGGAGGGAAGGTGAAAAGGGAAGCTGCTAAAACCAAAAACAAAACAAAAACAAAACAAAAACCCACCCAAAAACAACAAAAAAGGCCAAACCTCAAAACTGGACAGCTGATCCCGCCTCTGCTGTCACTTGCTCATCTCCCAGCGCTTCGCAGCCGGTCCGTGCCCCGGGATGCGATGCCTCCTGCCCCGCGCCTCCTGCCCCTCCGCGGCTGCGGAGGGTGCGCGGGTGCGCAGGGGGCCGCTGCAAAGCACCCGTCCCGACCCTGGGAACTCAGCAGAGTCCCCCGCTCTGTCAGGGACACTACCGTCGGGGTTCATCCAGTGTCTAGGGTAAATAGGATGGGGTGTTTATTCAAAACAGAGCCTGTTTGCGTAGCCCAGGTTGAGCTGACTTTCTTGCCTGAATGTTTTTGTTTCCATTTCCACATATTACCGTCTATTGCTGACATAACAGTATTATGAATTTAATATCGTGCATATTTTAGGCCAGTGCGCAATGTTTACAGTAGAGAGCCCGCAGCGCTTGTTTGCACTGACGGATTAGCGAGGACTTGGAAATTGGCTGGGGTCTCTGCTGGTCGCGGACCCCCGTTCCGGAGAGGAGGGGGAGCCGGCTCTCGGCTGCCGGAGGACCCCTGTGCTCCCCCCGGCGCCCGGCTCCGCAGCTCCGCGCCCAGCACCTCATGCCTCTCGAAAAAGCCAGCTCTGATGAGACCCAGCTACTGAGGAGAAGGTAGTGTTTGACTCGCTACAGAAAAAGCGAGGGGCACGGGAAGAAGACGCGGGGCTTTGGAGGTGAGGCCTGGGGGATTTTCGGGGTTGAGGGGGTAGATTTGGTTGTTCCCTTTAGGATAAGAAATCTCACCAGGGAAAGGGAGAAAACCGCTCCAAGTTTAAAAAGAGAGGAGATCGGAAAGGAACGAGGAGATGAGCTGCTCCATGCTGAGGGGAAGGCGCGTTTTATGGACGGGGATATCTGCGAAATATAAAAGAGGAATCAAGTGCATTGTAAAAAACACGGGCCAAGCTCTGCTCGCCCTCAGAAACGGGCTGAGAAATCCGGAGCAACTCCACTTGATGGGCTTAAGTCTGATCGACGCCGTCCTAACAAGTGAGCGGCCTCTGGCGCCCTGACTGTGCTAGCCCCTTCCAGCAAGCTGAAGCACACGAGGGAGAAAACCCCTCAATTTCTGTCCATGGGGCTCACGCCGCCCTCGGGTCCCCCCCCACGTCGCCTCTGGGACTCTCCAGCCGGGCTCCTCTCGGGCGCCGCCTCCCGCCCTGAGCACCCGGCGCTCAACCTCGCCGCCGGTACGTTTGCCCGACTACGAACCGTTACCTTTGCTTCATAAAAAATAATAATAATAAAAAATCTTAAAGAGGAGATAATCCTGGGTTTAAAATACAAACGTAACCTTTCCTGGGTTGGAATAGGGGACTACAGAGGCCTGGTGCTCCTAGGGCTTGAGCCAAAAGCGATTAAGTCACAGTCAGGCTTACTGAAGAACAAAAAATGTACGTATATTAATTTGTCCTCTGGGAATTTGAAACACTCTTGCAATCAGAATTTTCTGATTGTGCCTCTGCCTTTGCAAGTCCTGATTGATTTTTCTTCTTTCCCCGACGCATCAGTATGTCCCGTTTATTCACAGAGCAAACGCGAGCGGAGAAGAGGTCCGGGTGCAGGCAACTCCCCCGTCCTGCCGCGGCCCC
>NW_020449963.1:464513-598645 GCF_003343035.1 Apteryx rowi
AAATTAGCATCTTTGGGAAGGGGAGGGGGTGGGTGGCGGGAAGTCTAATCCACTCCACAGAGAGGATCCGGGTGGTTAAGGCAAAAAAAGAGGCGCACACATCCACATCCCACCAGGACTTGTTTTATTTGCTGAACAAAATAACCTGCCCTCAGTAAACATGGCACAGGATGTATTTTACATTAGCTTTTGCACCGGCTTCTTTCGGCTTCAGTCCACTTGATGTTCTTGGCAAATCAAAGCACGTGTCCTTTGAAGAAGGTGTGTAATTGGAGTTTAAGGCATGTATGGAATTCCCAGATGTCTATAAAATAAGAAGGAGCATTTGGCAGGTCACTTGAAGGTGGAGCAGGTTAAAAACACTTGTACAAAAGTCCCCCTTTTCTTTTTTAAAAGCAAACAGCCTGCCATTTATAAGGACCAAGTGATCGGGATTGCAGGAGGCTTAGAGAGGTTTTACATAACAGGGACAATAAAGCTCCGGAGACATAATGATGATGATAACACCCGTCGAAAAAATCCGAAATAAAGCCCAAAACAAGAAAAAAAGATCAGATCGAGGGAAAATCTGTCCTTTCTCCCAGTAAATCGCTGTCTCCTTCGCCTGCTTAGGAGCTCTTGAACCCTTATTATTTAGACAACGTTCGTATCTCCGCCGTTACTTTTATTAAGGGGTAGCATCAGATCTGCAGGAACTTTAAGAAACGTCTCTTGTGCTCTGCACGGATACGGGCGAAAGAGGATGCATTTCACTCCAAAATAATCCTGACGAACCACGCTGAAATCAACTCGGCTGTAATGATAATAGTAGCAATTAATAATAGCAGAAATAATAATGGAATCGGTTTTGGACGACTAAGCGATCATCATCTGGCCTTGGGAGCTTTACCAGTGTTCGTGCAAAATATTAGCGCGAGCACAAATGTGGGTTTGCTTGGGGGGGTGGTGAGGAGGGGGCTGCCGCAAATCCTGTTTGCTGCGATGCAAAAATCCCGACACAAAATATTGCGGTGAGACGGGGAGTTCTGCCTTCCTAATCCGGGACAAACCTGGAACTGGGAGGGGGGAAGGATGCTCTCAGGAAGGGTCGGGGTTGCCCCCTCATGTTTAGGGTTGCTTTGTTCTGTTCGGGACGAAGCAGAGTTATTAAACAAGCAGTCGAGAAAGGAGCAGTCCACACCGTTGCAGCCGTGGGGGAAAGGGAAGCTTCAGAGGGGAAGGGATTTTGACATGTGAAAAGTTAAGCAGGTACCTGAAGGAGGTTTATTTTGACCAGATGTTAGAGCTTTTATGAAAATGTCACGTGAAGCGAACAGATGTACAACTTGCAAATGGAGCCCCGCCTTGTAAATACTGGGAAGGGAAAGGCTTGCAGAAAATCAAGCGTAAATCATTCCTGCCATTTTATTTGTGTGTATATATACATATATATACAATATGTAGGTTCTATTTAAATATTCATTTTTATTTATTTGTTTGCTGGAAAGAAAATGCAGATGTTCGGTCCCAACTTGCTAGCTTTTTCCAGTTTGCCGAACCAAAGTAACTTTCTTCCTACCTTCCTTTTCTTCCTTCCCTTTCTTCCTTCCTTCCTTCCTCGCTTCCTTTTCTTTCTTTTTTGCTTGCTTGCTTTCTTGTTTTCTTGCTTTCTCTCTCTCTTTTTTCTCCCTTTTTCTCTCTTGCTCTTTCTTGCTCTCTCGTTCTTTTTCTGCTCTTTCTTTCTTGCCTTTCTTCCTTCTCTTTCCTTCTTTTCTTTCCTTCTCTCTCTCTTTCCTATTTTTCTCTTTTCCTTTTCTTTCTTTTCTTTCTTTTTTCTTTTTCCTTTTCTTTTTTCTTTTTTTCTTGTTTCCTTTTTCCTTTTTTCCTTTTTTTACTGTTTTACTTTTTTTTTTCTTTCATTCTTTTTTGTCCGTCAACCCCCTCTTTTAGCCTCGGGACCGTTTGATCCTAAGGAAAGTATCGGATCTCTGTTGGGAGGAGAAGCTGAGACTAATCAATTGCCGCCTTTTTGAAGGTGGGTAGAGTCTGCTAAGGGGAGTAAGGGAGAGCCGGGCTGACAGCCCCGAGCCCCGCGGGGCGCGGCGAAGGCAGGCGGCGCCGCGCGGCTCGCGCTGCGGAGCAGGGCAGAAGGCAGCAGCGCCGCGGCTCTTCAGGAAATTAAAAGCTGTCCTCAGTTTGACATTTCCAGAAGAGCACTGTCAGTCCCTCGTCAGCTGTAAGTCCTTCAGTCCCGGGTGTTTTTTATTCGTTTTGTACTATTATTACTCTTTTCCAGAAGGTCCTCGGGCTTTAACTTAAAAACTAGAGCCCTCGTTACATCCACGGCGTCAGTGGTTATCACTGTCGCTGCTCGCTTGCAGGTAGGTGGGGGCGGGTCGTTTCCCTCTGAAAGCCACCAGCCTGGAGACACACCGCCGGCCAGTGACACAGGGCCGGTGCCGAGAGAAGAAGCCAGGCTGGAGCCGGAGGAAGGCTGCGGTGTTTGTCGGACTTCTGCAAACACCTGCCCATATTCTAGGCGTTTTATTCACAAACATTTCCATGAGCTGTAAATATTCCTTACTTGTTTCTGCAAAGGTATTTCTGCAAGCGGGTAGCCAGCTACATTTTGAGCTATGTATTTTGAATTGTCGTGGAAGCTTTTTAGTATCTGTATTAAATGATAGAAAAGTTCTTGCTGAACTTCGATGGACAGAAATGAATCCCCCCCCCCCCTTTTTTAACGCAAACGTTTTCAAAGGCAAAAAGGGCTGACACTGAGCACATTAGTTTTAAGAATGACAGTGCAGGCGTATATAATGTAGCTAAATAGATAAAGGTACTGCCCATAATCTATAGCATCAGTCTAAAAGTCCCTTGGGATTCTTAATCTAGATTTATTGCCTTTGCGTCTCTATCACATGATCTTGTAAAAGGTTTAAAGTGAATGCAAATACAAGGTTTTTGAAATAAAAGACTAACTGTGGAGTCCTTTTTCCGTTCTTATCCATCGATGGTACACATGATGCACTCAGATTATTCAGCTGATACCACACCTTTTGGCAAGAGCCAATTGGTCTTGTAATATTTCATGTAATTTAGAAAAATATGGGAGAATGCTTTTTGCATTTGCCCCGGAATTTGAAAAGAAGTAAAGCTTTTCCGCGCGTGTGAAAGTGTACATGTTCCGAACACAGAGACACAAACACACACACACTCGCTTCTGAACCCTGGAGCTATCAAACACGTTTAGTGACTGAGTGAGATGCTGTCTACGGAGGGGTTGTTGATGTAGAAGCCAAATTAGTGTTAATTTCAAACAGGCGGCTAATTCCTCCACGGAACCTCAGCTCTTTCGAAGTGCTTTGCTTTGTTTCATACTTAATTACTGGAGACGGAAAATACATTCATTTCCCAATTAGAAAGGTTAGCTAATTAATTACTTTTTCTTTTCTTTTCTCTTCTCTTCTCTTCTCTTCTCTTCTCTTCTCTTCTCTTCTCTTCTCTTCTCTTCTCTTTTTCTCTCCCTCTTTCTTTTTCTCCAAGCATCCTGGAACACCTTTCAACTTCAAGGTTTTTACACCAATATAAAGCAGATCCAGAACAGGCTCCCTTCCCCCATCCCCTCCGTCCTCAGATCTGAACTTAAAACATATATCATAGATCAGTTTTCATCCAGCGAATTTAGGCATAGTCCTCGACCTGTATTTTCAAAGACATTCTAGGCTGAAGTCTGCAATATTTAATCCAGTCAGCTATTAAATGTCCTCCGGCTTGAATCAAGAATTTAAACAGACATCTGTGCTGGGGATAATGACAGTAAAAGCAGTTTGGGTATAGTGTGTGTGGCAGAGTCGGGGGAATGGACAGAAGGACAAAGATTATATCTTTGATTTGGAAAATTCCTGGGTTTTAGGAGTTCTGTCGGAGTATTGGTGGGGGATAACATGAAAGAAACCCCTTTGCTCAAAGGCATGGTTTTAATGGGGAAAAATGGTTCTATTAATACCTGACAGTGCCTGACACTCTCCTTTCTTCTGCCTGCCCGGGCCGTAACGCGATACCCGCTCTCCCCAGCGCTGGCCAGGCCCGGCGCGGGCTGCCCGCTCCCCGCGGGGGACCCCGGCTCCGGCCGACGGGGCGCCCCGGCGGCGGGATGGCTCCCCCCGGGAGGGCTCCCCTGCCGGTCCCCTCTCTGGCCACTTCTTGATACCTTGGATTGGAGGGATGGGAGAAGCCCTTGGGTATTTTAGGCAGAGAAGGTTTTTCCCCCCCCCCCCACCCCTTTTCCTCCCTCAACCAGACAGCCGATAGCCAAAGTTAGCTTGAAAGATGGATTTAGGGATTGGGTGGGTTCCTAAAATCCTGCAAAGCTTGAATCCAAAGAAGAGAAGAACAGGGAGTGGGGAAGAGGCTCAGCTTTTGATTTGATGAAGCACGTGTCAGATTCTGCAGTTCAGGCAATTAAAACTCGCTTCTGATCAAAGGGCTTCATAAATCGCTGGGAGAAGTGAACAGGTCAGAGACAGCTGTCTGTGTGAGCAAGAGGAGGGCGGCTGCCTATCTCCACCTTTCGGGCATTGTCATCCATTCCCACTGCCTCCAAGGAGTCTCGCTGGGAGTGGGTTTTTCCCGCTGCTTTATGAGGGCTTGTTTTACTTACGAAGCCATTTCAGCAGGAAAAAAGGGATGGAGGAGTTCACGACCACTATTGACTGTCCTAAGGGCAGAGATAGTACTGCTTTTTCCTTTTTGACTGGAGAAAAATTGCTGGATGCTAAGCAAATAGAGACAAAAATGATTTCCCTCATCCCTAAGAATGAAGTATGAGATGCTGGGTCCTCTGCATGGGGCTCAGCCCCAGGGCAGCCCAGGGGGGAGGGCGCGTTCATGCTCAGCAGCCCCTGGCTCTGTCCTCAGCCGACTCCACTGCTAGGAACTGGGCAGTGAAGGAGAGAGGTGGGGAGGGAAGGGGGGAAGGGAAATGGGTTTTGCAGCCGAGTGAAGGTGAAGCCCCTTCGCCCTTGCAAATGTCCCTGTGAGCAGAGCGCTGGAGCCAGGGAGTTGCTGCGGCTCTGTGCGTGCCAGCCCATGTTTGTGGGTCTCTGGGGTGGCAGGCGCTGTCTATCCATTCAGCTCTCCCACCTTCTTATGTCACAGTTGGTGTGTTATAGGACTTTACAGCTTGAGGGGCTGCTCTTTGATACTGGAATTTAGGGGAGAATCTATAAGTGGTCTCAAGGCACTTGTCCAATTTGAGTGCTTTTTGGTGTGATTTATGGCAAAAGGCTCCTTTCTGACACTTCCAGATGCCAAAGCTTTCACCTTGCAGAAAACGTGCTTGCAATAGCCAGGGCAAGTTTGTGCCTGCTCTTTAAAATAGCTGCTCTGGGGTAATAGGATGGGGACACGAGCCCAGTAAGCAGTCATTTCAAAAGATCTGACAATGGTTTCAATGGTTTCTACAATGGTTTCTGCCTCCCTCCAGCATCCAGGCAATTCACAAACACATGCTGAACCTCTCCTATCCCTCTGGAGGGATGCAGGACATCCCCCCCCTGCCTCTTGCCTCCAAATCATTCCTTTAGGTTGATTTCTTGTGCTTCGGTCTGACTTTCAACCTTCCTCTGCCCAGTTTGCCGTTTGGCCAGCTGAGTCATCCTGAGTCTCTGGATGTGGAAATCCTTTTAATACAAGGATTCTCGGAGGTTTCTCTGGACAGAGGGCAATTATGGAGTGAGAACTTGAGACTGGGAAACACAGGAGGACACATGGCTTCAGAGCACATCATTTACCATGAAGTCTCCCAGGCTAGGGTAACAGGCTTGGGATTCCCTTGCCAGAGATGACTTGCAGATAAACCATCAATAGCCCACAGAGAACAAAAAGTTCGTCCAATAATAGTGCAATGGGATGGGTATTATCCAAAGAAGTAGTGGAAACCTTTCTAATACATGCTTCTCAGTGGATGGTGGAGCCCAATCTGCATTCCTGATTCTCATGAACAGCAGGAAATAAAACCAAAAATGGATCAAAATTCACTATGTGGTGACTTCTTCCTTGCATTTCTTGGCAGGTGGGCTCAGATACTTGCTGTCTCAAAGAGACAGCAAGAGTTTTCCTTATGAAATTGAAACAGTCTTTTTTCCAAAGTGAATGCATCAGTAAAAGCAACTAACATTGAGCTTAGCTAATATTAGGCGAAGAGAAGAATGTCACCACATTAGGGTTAGCATCGCAGCAGCAGCTGGCATCTGACCACTTCCCCTCTGGAATGTCACTGTGATCCAGGAAGGCTGATGTGCTAAGATTCTTCATGGCTGTGACTGAATTATTCCACATGAAATTGAAACAGCAAACAAAAAAGAGAGGGGGAGAGAGAAAGAGGAAGGAAGGAAGGAGGGAAGAAAGGAGAGAGAGAGAAAGAGAGGGAGAGAGAGAAAGAAAGGAAGAGAGAAAGAAAGAGAGAAAGAGAGTGAGAAAGTGAGAGAGGAAGTGAAAGGAAGTGAAAGAAGCTACATTTAAAGAAATTTTCCTAAACACATAATTAGAAATCTGTGTATAGACGACTGCATGGTTGTCAGCATTTATCTGAAAATTCTCAAATGAAGCTTTTTACCTTTGTGTAAGGTTAATGGGGAGAGGAAAATAGAACTTTACTTACATTCACATTATTTCAAAGTATAAGTGTATCTGTTTCTTGTAGACAATTAATGGACCAACCCTACTTTTTATTGGCTTATGCATAACTGATCTGGATGCTCTGAACCCTAACTACAGGACAAAAGAAAAGTTATCTAATACTGGCAGTTTGACACTCTTCTCTTTTAAAGAAAGGCAATCTTGCCCCTCTCTTATGTCTTATGTTGGCCAACCATATCGAAAGACCTAAGATTGCCTTTGTCCTGCTGCATGCATATTTTCCATGGAATGAAAAGAAACTTCCCCAAACTTCAAACTTATCAGATCTTTAGCATCTGAAGGATATTCATCTTTAGGAGCAAGGCCAAAAAGTCAATAAAAATTTAATTATTTCTAAAACATATGGGAGCACTTATAAGACCAAAAATGTGATACTGTGTATTGGTATTGGGAGGAAACTCAATAATATACTTTCGGATTTGCTGATTAAGACTGTGTGTCCCCCCAAAAGGCAACATAAGCCATTGGAATTGTAATTAATCCTGACATACCTTCTAAAACTAGCATTTAGACAGGTAAGAGGCCAGGTAGGGATTACCTGTAATGATAGATTGGTGCTGAACTTCTATACGCAGGAAAAAACATGTGTTTATCATTTCTTTGTATAGTCAACAGGAAAAAGAATATTTGTATTGATAAGATTCTTGCTGTCTGAAATGAGTTATCTCCTTTTGCATATGTGAATATGTGAAGAGAGCAAAAAAATCCCAAACATCTTCTGAAGAGACAGAATGGAAATCCCAAATTCTAAAGTTAAAAATAGCTTCAAAGTATCAATTATTAGCAATGTCAAGCAGAAGGATGCTCCATCAGATGGGGAGTTCTTCTGTTGATTTCTCAGGGCAATGAATTAGGCTGCTAGTGAGTTATTTTAGCATATCCAAAACTGGGTGTTAGATAAAGGGAAATTCAATCTGCTAGATGTAGGACACTGACATGGAACAGTCTAAGAAGTCCCTTTACTCTGATATTGTCATGTAGGCCGTGCAAGACTTGCCATTGTTCTGGTTTTAGACAGCAACAGTTTCAAATGTGAGATCGCTGTTTCTGAAGACACGTATCTGAATCTGCTGAAATAAAGCCACACATCCATGTTGTCACTATCATTATTTTAACTGAGCAGAAGAATAACAATATAAGACACCCAAAACAACATACATGCAAATCACATTCTATTTGTCTATCTAATCTCAACATATTTATGCTTTCAAACATTCATTTTTTCTTTACCTCCTTTGCTGATCTCACCAACACTCTGGTCATAACCTCTTTTCTCTAGGACAACTTATTCCTGACTGCACATATGCAATGAATCTCTTCCTCTACTCCTTTTCCTCTTTTTTCCATCCTGACACAGAACAGCACATGAAGTATAGTTCTGAAAAATAATTCTGGAGCAGAGCTAGATTTAAGTTCAGATGGAAGTGAAAAACATAGTTTTCCAGTTTTCATTCAAATACAACACTTGCTTCTAGTATTGGCAGGTCCTGAATAGCAGATATTCAAACTGTGATGTCTATCTTGAAAAGACATTGGCTACTAACTGGTTACTAACTGGCTATCAACTTTCTATTCCATGGAGACTTGTACATTTGGAGGCAGGGCAACTAGATCACTTTGACTTTATAGGGGCTTTTTTAGTCTCTTAAGGACGAAAAATAAACTTTGAATTTTTTTACATGCACCATTACTCCCTCCCTTTCCCTTACCCTGAATTTGCCTGATGGTAGAGTATAATTTAAAGGATTTATTGGTATTAATTTGTGATCCTTTACCTCACTCATACACAGATTCACCATTGTCGAGTAATGCAGGCATCCAAGATGAATGCCAATAACATCACTATAATCTACCATAAGGTTATGTATGTCCTATGCCCTATAAGGGCAGAGAAAAAAGAAAACCTACACTCACAACAGCCAGGAAAATCAGGCAGTCCAAGTTTAATTTAAAGTTGTATCCTAGATTTGCTGCAGAGCATGAACAAGTTCCTAGGGATTAATAACACTTGACTACCTTACAGGATGGCTTACTTCATTAACCTCTAAATATTCTGAGTATCTCAGATGGGAGATGTTATCTAAGTACAAAGTATTTCATTTTGTATTCTAATGTATAACATTATATACACCATATATATTGACTGCATACATTTTATCTCTAGAGAATACATATACACCTACACTACTAGCTATATTCCCATTGGTGTAATATATGAAGATGATTTAAATCAGGCAGGTTTAATAAAAATTCATAGCAGAGCATGGAAAAGAGTGTGTCTGTGCCATTCTGAATATTTGCTTTAAATTCCCCCACATTAAAGAATTCAGGTAAACTAGATAATTCTATATTAATATTACATTAGCAATAGGAAATATATTTTTCCTCTAAAATTTGTGATATTTCATTCATTCTTTTCTCTTAAACAAAAATGAAAGCTAATTCAGTCTGAACAAAGTAGACTTTGCTAAGGTTACCTTTACCTGTATTGTTTGTAAGCTAAATATAACCTAATGTTCCAAGAAAGTATGGACTATTATGCCTAGATTTTTTATGGGAACAGTCAAGCTGTATGCTACACTTACTGGGTCAAGCTCTGACCCTTTTATTCACACTGAGTAGCATCTCACTCCGTAAATAGTCCCACTGAAGCCAATGGAGATGTTAATGGAGCTGAAGTCCCAGAACTGCCCATAGTAATTTTTGTTAAAAAAAAAAGAAGTATAAATATCTACAAGCAGTGGCAAGCTTTTGGCAGGGCAGAATGGGTTTCCAATGTAACCAAGGAAAAAGGATTCACAAAGTAGAATGTGATTTGTGGAGCGAATTCCGTATCACATGCTGCCAGTAATAATATGTCTTCTAGTCACTGCATGAAGTGAATAATTTTTGCAAATCGTGATGTAGCGGGGGAGACCATAACCTCTTTAACTTCTTTCCAGCAGAAGAAGAATATAGGCAGTATGATTCAGTTAGCAACATTGGACCTAATTGTCCACGAAATAAATTTTAGATTAACCATTACTTTTTAATTAATTTAGTCATTTCTCTTGGGAAATCTTCAATAATTCAATGAAGTAATATTTGTATAACTTTCTAGACTGGACATTTTGCAGCCTCATCAACTGAGTGAATTTGCCTTTTCCAATGTAGACTATAGATCTCACAGCTGTATTAACATAAGAACGCCTCTCAAAAGCTGTAGCTGAGAGATATTAGCTGGTGCTTATTTGAGACTCCATGCACTTTCTTCTGTTTTAAATCGCTTTTTTACTTCACCACTGTTAGGGCCAAGAATAGCTGCATTATGACAAGAAGGATTGTGTTGACTTAACATTGTGGGTTTTCATAAGTTCTTATACACAAAACATCTTCATTATAATCAACACTGGTACAATACATGAGAGAACAATGGAAACAACCTTTTCCTCCATGCTCACCTCTCTTCTAGTTTATGGTAACATTTCTGTATGGAGTAAGGATCCTACAGAGCTGCTCTTGAAGACTTCACTGAACTATTAACATCCTTTCCTGTGCTTTCCCAGGAGCTATCTTGAAAATGTGATGACAAAAACAAGTACATTTCCCGTCTCACAGTTAAATGGTGGTCCATTCTGGTCCCCTTGGGGGTCTGAAAAGGTAAGCTATGCAAGCAGAAAGCCTCTCTTTCCCAAGCTAAAAGCAAACAATTTCTTTTGGAAATCTGCTCTGTGAATGATGCAACCAGATTTTTAAAATGGTGCTGAGAACAAATCTGGTACAAACAATCCTCAATATATCTGGCTGTCAGTACTGCCCAAAGATTTTGCCTCTTGAAAATGGTCTTGTTTTCTCAACACTTACTTTTCTTACCCAAATGTTCACAACTAAGCAAAATAGGCTCTTCCCTGGGGCTATGATGAACCAATGATAGTTTCTTTTTATCACAGAAGCTTGGTTTGGAGATATGGGCAGGAGGTTTGCCAAGACCACCTTCCCCAAGTCAATTTGCCATCCCTTGGAGACCTGTGGAGAAATGACCTGCTGGCTCTGCATGGGGTGGCACAGTAAGCATCAGCAGGGCACACCAGGGCTGTGGGAGGGACACCACAAATCCACTTAGTCCTAATGCCTGCGTGGTCATCTGTTTCACAAGGGCTGTAACCACTGCTTTCAAGCTTAGCAATAAAAATAGTAACTGAGGGACACTAGTCTGGGATAGTGAAGCTAGATATTGTCCAGCTTCATAGAGTGTAAATTGTTAAGCTTTATGGATTTTACCTGATAATATCAGTCAGCCCTTTACAAGTTCTGTTCACTCAACTTTAGCAACATTTCTACTGCAATTTCAGGGATCATCTCACCTCTCTTTTCCTTCCATGGGAAAGGCTAAGTAAGAATAATCAATTACTGGTGGAAACAAATCATTTTCGATGCAGTATTTTCTTCATCACTTGCTGGTGTGGGATGACTTCTCACAAGTTGGGATACATTTATTACTCAGCAGTTCATTTTTATAGGGAGTATATAAAGGAGTGGGGCATTGTTTCAAAATGTTTACACATACCCCTAACTCCAGACAAAAAGCTTTTTGTACTGATGTGGAAAGATGATGGACATAGGTTGTGTTTATTTGCTACTATGCTTCATAAAAGTATTAATCATTAGCCCTATACTGAACTTTCTTTTTCTGTGTGTAACATCAAAAGGGAGGTTTAAAGCTCTATAACCTTTTCTCAAGAACCCTACTCTTGAGTATTTCTGTTTCTTGTTTTGCTTTGTGGTCACTAACCACAGGAGAAATTTGTCTTTTTTACATATGCTGGAAATAATTTACTGCCCTTAGAAATATTAAACCACAAAAAAACCCCTACATTAAAGTAACATTAAGGGTCTGCCTTAAACCCACAAAAAGCCAGGAAATTGAGAGTTAAAGCTGAATCTCTGATCTGACACTCCAGCCTTAATTTACCTGATAGGGTATAGGTACAGCTGGCGTCTCCAGTGAGGTAGTGAATGTTGCTGTGTGGAGTACCAAGCTCTTGGAGCACCAAGTACCTGTAGCACCTAAATGCAACAGACGGACTGAAATACAAATTTACTAAGGGTAAATTACAGATCTCATTTTATATTCAGCTTAACTTAGGAGGATGAATGGATACACTTAGCCTCTCCACAGCCATTGCTAACTCTCTTTCTATAGCTCGTTGGCTACCATTCCTTCCTTAGCCTGACAAATATATTTTGGCCAGGGGATTCTCCTGTCTTCAAACATGTTCTGCTGGACCAATGATGAGCTACTCTGCACTCCCAGGGTTTGCTTTGCTGCTTCCAAAAAGATCTCAGCAATCACTCAGTCAGGTTTGCCCTTGCCTCACTCCATCCCATTCTGGTTCCACTGTGCTTTGTGTGCGCCACAAGCCTCTGCTTGCTGGAAGTAGTGCCCCTTAAATAAATTCTATATATTCTTCTGGACCACAAAAAGTTGAAAGAAAAGGCTATTGAAAGTACATTTCTGCACCCTGGTATATGTAGAATTAATACTATGTAAGAGCCATATTAAAATCATCAAACCAAAAAGTCATAAACCGTAAGATTAGGGGTCTATGGAACTGTTGCAGGCACATGTGATGAATCCACAGAAGTTAGTGCAGGGCACAGAGGAAAAAAAATCTCAGTTTTCTGGGCTCTCATGGGTTTTTCGCTGGTCTTCTTTCACCAACTGAATTCCATTATCAGTCAACAGAAGGTACCTGACCTGGTGGAACCTTTAGGCACATCCTTCATTTTTAAAAGGATGGATGATTATTGCTAAAAAAAAAAGAAAAAAGCCCAAGGACATTTCTCACCTGAGAAATTTTCATTTTGACATATTTTTTCACTACATCGTAATCCTCGATCTGGAATTTGCTCACACAGGAGGTGATGGAAACAGAGAGTATAAATAGGTTCAAAAAGGGATTAGACAAATTCATGAACAATGTGCCCATAAACAGAAACCTATGGAGTGGTGTACCTAATACAACAGTTATGGATGCTGAAGAAATACAAGGGGATTGGGCTGCTAGACTCATAGACCTGTTGTCCCTGAGATCGAAAGTGGGCTAGATGGACAACGGCTCTTACTCAATATGGCATTACTTATGTTCCTATTATTTAACTATCCAAAATGGTAACAAATGACTATTTCATACTTAACTCTTATTTATTTTTCTAATTTCCTGTGTGAAAAGCCTTTTCTTTTTGATAGACTAAATCTCAGGCAAAGCTATTGAGTAAGAATTGTCATAGCATTGCTCTGTCTCAGGAGCAGTGCCAGGAGGAAAAGAGCAAATGGCCTATGCTTCCTTTATTCTGCTGAATAAACATATCCTTGCTCAATCCACTTTGCATTTAGACCCAAGTAAAGGGCTTGCTGCGTGCAGCACAGTCCTGGCCTACTACATACACTGGCTTCTCTCTGTCAGCAAGTAGATAAAGAGAGAGGGGAGAATGAGAAAGTGGAACTTTGCTTCTTCCCTTTCTTTGCCAGTCTGTGGTACCCAAACTGAATCGTTCTTGGTACCATAATCTGGCTTCATCCTGGGACAGATGTACTTGAGACAGATGTTTCTGAAAAGCAGCTTATCTTGGCCTGACAATAAAATATGGAATAGAATATAATGGAATGGAATGGATGGGATCATCCCTGGTTCAAGATTAAAACCATCCATTCTGCAGGTGATTCAGGTGAACTGGGTGGGTTCATCTGAAGATGATGAGATGGTCCTAGGAGTCTTGAGCAGATATGTAACTGTAGCCACCTTTCCCTTTCTGCGTTGCTAACTGAGAGTAAGGTCTCAGATAGACAGAAAGCTGTCCCTAGGAAACACTGATACAGGAAGGGAAATCTCAATGTGAAACCAACTGAGAATCACTAACTTATTTTTTTAGTATCAACAAAGGTTGCTAAAAGACATATATATGTATCCAGGCCTATAACCAGTCATGTCAGGGGCAAAAGTTTTGCTGTGAACACAGTCTAGTCCAATGGACTATTATAATGCTAACATTCTGTTCAGAGGCTAATTTGTAAAGACAGGCGATTTTATTAATTAAGTAAGAAGAGTGGGAGAATTAGTAGAAAGCTGACAATTAATCAAAATTCCAGTATTTTACAGCATTTATTATCTTCTATAGTATCTTTATCATGACACATCATCAGCCCACCTGTAGCAATCAAGCTGAAGCTTTTTCACTCTATCAGTGCAAGTTTGCCAAATGCTTGAAATAATTCCTACAGACCTAGGTCTTCATGAAAGTCACCAGGGCTGGGATGATTTAGCTGCTGAGATCAGATGAGATTGGGGTATAGAATTTAGCCAGTCTCTAAGCATTTGTAGTATCTTATGCTACCAATGAAATTACCACTATGCTCTTTTAGACTAGGAGGCTGATCAGCATTAAGGGAGGGGAATTCATATTATTCATTTGAGGCTTATGACTTTTGCCACACACTGATAATGGAAAGCAGGGTCATACCACTATTTTAACTTGCCCTCTTGGCATTATCTTCTTTTTTTTTTTAGGGCTTTCAAGAGGCAATAATCCTAAATACCTCGCATGGAAACGATAAACTGCTTGTTGCGACTTTACTTTGAACAGGTTCTCCTGCAGAGTATCATATTTAAGTAAATTGCCATCAAGTACAGCAAGCAACGCAATTGTTCACATTCAAACAGAGCCTTTTGATCATATTCTACAGTGCAATCAAGAATCACATGAGGATTCAAGTACGCACCAACCTCATTCAATGCTAAATAGGTGATAGAGAAAGAAGAAAATTAATTGTGGATGTCAACTAATTGGCTGAAGCATTAGCATATATTTATACCCTTAAAGCTTCCACTAGTTACATATAGTACTGCATATAATTGTTAAATGTTCATGTTCGCAGTGCTCTGCAAAAGTTTGGTTACTCACAGCTGAAGGATTATTAACGTTGTTTCATCTTCCCTCCCCCCCACCCAGTTCTCTCAGATCAGAAAAGGATTTTGAGCTTTTTATCCACAAGGCACATTAGGGTCACCAATTGGGAATTTCTAACTGACGGGTTAATTGAGGAAACTTATAGACTCCTGTTGAACCTCAGCCAATAATTTAGCTGATGGATTTAAGAAGGGGCAACAGATGTGGAGTTGGAACCTTTCAAAGAACGCATGGCACTGGCAGAACACTATCTCTGCCCCTATTTAGATTACAAATGGGACAACAAATATGACAAGAAAGTGAGAACTGATGCTGCCTGAAAATAATCCTTGCTTGAAAAATATGCACATCAGAAAACAAATATTTCTTAAGAAGAATATTCATCCTGAATTCACACAGACCCTGAATTCACACAGACATAGAAACAGCCTGCACTTACAACCTTGACCACCGTTAGTGCCACTCATTTGCAAACAGCTTTGTACATCCCTCCATGAAACCTCTTCTTCCTCAAGTGTTTTCTTTGAACTGCCCTGTAAGGTAACCTTCTCTCTTCTTCCAAACCCCATCTCCAATTCCCCTTTTTCAAGGTTGTCTGCTGGAAATTAACCACCTAGTGATGGTTTTCTCAAAGTGCATGTGGAAATAATGGTTGTGCCTTTAATGCCCCAAAAGGATGCTTTTTGACTACGTGGTTATATTTTTCTTGCCTTTTCCTTGTCCTCTCTAGTTGTGCAGGTTATGGATGAAATCCTGAACTAATGGGAGTCAATAGTAGGACTCCCATTGACTTGCACTGCTGGCAGAGTTTTACTTAGAATTTGGACAGCATAAAGCATTCATGAATATTCTAGTACCAGGAAATATTATTGGTAGGCTCTTATCTCCCATCTCTGTCTTTGCTCAGCCATTTTCCTTACTCTTGGATATTGTTTATGTCAGTTTGGGAACATCTGCTTTGAGCTCCACCCTTCAGGGTATAGGAAGGCAGCTTCGACCATCCTGAATCCTGAGAAGAACAGAAAAAAGTGAGAGAAGCATTCTTCCTTTCTTCTGGACATTAAAATAGAGTTTGTAAAGGAAACTGCCCATCTAAAAAACCTGGGTTGAAATACATCATCCCCCGAAATCTACAGGAATATCCAGTTGCGATGATTTAGTGAGTTTTCTGCGTGAGGCACACATCCTCCATTTCTTTCCTTGCTAGTTTTCTGTTTGCTGTCATACTTGCTCTGTTTAAGACTCCTCACAGCTATATGCCTAGGGGGCTAAGTAATCATTGCCTGAAAACACCACAAGCTTCATTTTCCATCTCCCCCTGTTGTTGAGAGAAGGAGGAGTTAAGGTGGAGTGACCCTCCCCTGCTAGCCTGGCTCTTGTTTTCCATCCCTAAATGAGATTGGCCACACTAAGTCTGGGCATAAAGGGGGCAACTTCACAAAAGTGGTTCCAGGACTCCCTCCTAGCAATGTGTAATTAGCTCTAGCTGTGGGGATAACAATGGCTCTGCTTTTGCAGAACCCGTATATAATCATTTTCTAGGATGACTATACATTCCTTTAACCATTTAGGAGTGAGAAGCGTGGTGTGGAAAGATTTTTCCAGTTTTACAGTAGTTTGAATCTCTAGCTATTTGGTGTTCTTCTTGGCTTTACTTTATTATGTTTGATATGGGCATTTTGGGGCAGGGAAGGAATGCAGGGGCCTGTATCCAGGCTGCAGTCAGACAGGCAGTTGTGGTTGCAGCTGGGCCACGTCACAGAGTACCTCTTTCCAGTCATCTTTGCTGGCTTCCCCTAGTCCTTACCCTATTCTTTTCTGCTTCTCTATCCTCTGTCACTGTCCTTGGAGGAGGTCCAAAATGATCTGGATCTAAAAAAATTAACAAAGTAAAAGTGTCCAAGTGAATCAATATATTTTTTAACATCTACAACAGAGACACTACGCATGTTATTGTGCTTGTATGTTTTAGGGAGCAATAACCTCTGGGTAACGAGAGGAAGAGCAGCTGGGCATAGGCTCAGGAACAGCTGTAGCAGCACACTTGACTATAGCTTAATTTCCAGCCTCCCGTTCATTAGGTTGCATAAGACACATCACACCTACACACTGACACCAGATATGTTCCCTTTGACATCAGCGGGAGCAGGAGCTGATCTGTGAACAATGCTGACTTTATGTCAAGCTCTGCCCTTGAAAGCTAGGGTAATCAAACTTTTTTCTTGGAAATAAGTGGAAACGTGAATTTACTTGAGATTATAAGACTGATCAGTGATGAAGAATTGTAAACCAAAAGAATAGGATGTTCCACATCAGAACTGAAATATGTGTATATATATCTTGAAATATGTGTATATATATCTATATGAATATATGTGTGTGTGTCTGTGTCTGTGTATGTATACACAAGATAGCTTAAGGAAAAGGAGAAATAACTGTGGGCAAATATTGGGTGGCCCAAAAAGAGAAAAAGATCTTGACTGTTATGCTATCTTAAAGAGAAGAATTTAAATGTTACTGCCCTTGAAGTGTGCTTGGCACTCATTTCTTTACATTTACATTTGGTTTTGATATCAGATACTTTTGAAATATTATTCACCTTTTCTTGATTCTGCTTAGAAGTTTTTACTAATTTTTAAGTAAACATTTTGGTGCATTTCTCCAACAGCGAGATCCTTTTCTTGTTAACTACTACCGCATTTGTCATACTTGAATAAGTCAGATCTCTGCCTTTATCTTTCTTCTGTAATGGGAAAGTTTATGTATTTCTTCTGAACTGAATGTCACCTAAAGCAGATCAGTCATCAATAGCCTATCTATCTTGCTCCTGTTATTGTTGTACTGAACACCCCAAATCCTTGGTGTGTTTGGTACCTCTCTTTCTCCAGCCTACCTGGGGAAGCAGGAGGAAGGATTCATCACTCCAACCTGCCAAGTGTTAGACTTCTGCCTTTTCTTGGAATTTACTTTTTCAAGAATCCTGGCTTCAGCAACGTTTCTCCAAAGGGTAGCGCTAGCTGGGGTAAGTCCTTGGAGTCTGCAGAATTAGTGTTTGTTTTCCTGGATCTGTGCAAAAGGAACCTTAAGAAATGACTGAGGTTTCTTGCTTTGGCTTGATTTGCTTTGGTTTGGTTTGACTTGGTCTGGGGAATGTTTTTCCAGTTAGCTGTATGTGCATTACTCTGGCTTAAATGCTGCCACATTTTGATCATTCTGAACCTCCGTAAACACCTTGGATATCAGAGAAACCTGCCCAAACATACATAGTTTAGAGCATATAGGAGAATTATTCTTTAAATAAAAAAGGCAGCTTACACAGTCCTGAAACAGTCTATTCCTCCCAGTGGGTATTTGCATTCCCTGGCCCTAGCACCATTGCTTTAGGGTGGTGTCTAGAATGTACTGAGGATGGTTTCCCTCCACTCTTCACATAGAAGGAATATGCAATAGCCTACCTCTGGTAAGGAAATAAAGAACATACAATGCTTTCTGCCTGCAGTCCTTTTCTTCCTGCAGTCTCAGTGCTACCTTCAGAGACAGGCAGAGATGCATAGACAGAATGACTAAAACCCCATCCAGGTCGAACAGACTACATCAGACAGCAGAAATTTGACTACATGGGACACCCCTTTGCTTAGCCGGGCCCAAAATGCCAAAAGAGATGGAGTATGCAGAGCATCCTAAACAGCCAGAAGAAACAGGGATTTTCACTTCCCTGTACCACATAAAGAGGAGAAGAATATGGACCTGTGCCTCAGTAACAAGAAGGGGAACAAGGACCTTTCAGACTTGTGCATAACCAGATGAAGCAGAGGGAGAGAGAAATTCAAACCTCTCCTGAGCAAGACAGTGTCCTTAGGAAGAGCAGAACATAGGGCCAACAGTATCAGCCCTCATGAATCTCCCCTATTTGTTAGCTATTGAACCATGGCATCTTCCAAGTTTCCTCTCACATGCCTTCAACCTTAACCTTCCCTGCACTGACCTGGCTTGCCACAAGTCCTCTTCATGTCCCATTTATTCTGCTCTCTCTTTTCACTTTGCTGCAAGTCTTCCTCCCTTAAACCTTTCACTTGCTGAGAGTCATCACATGCTTCATTTATTTTCCTTTCATCCTCTCAGTTTTTGCTGGGTTTAGATTAAATTACTATTGTAACTATTGCCTTCTTTTGTTCAGCTTTCTCCTAATACTTAAACAGATTCAAATAAGCCCTGAATAAGTAGTAACTGTAGCAGTGTGTACTGTCACTCAGATGTGCACAGGACACAGGCACCCAAGCAGACAACACAGCTTGTCCCCTATTCAGTTTACACATGCACAGGGTAAGCCTCCCAACACACTCCATGTTGAGATGTATTTTTTTCCAGAAGATCTTTTTCTATTTGTTTCCCCAAGGCAGCTGTGGGACCAAGGCACTAAACAGGATAAACAATGAAGTGACTGCAATCATTTTCAGGGTAATCAGTGTGACTCCCTTCTCTCAGTCAGTTCTAGTCTGAAAAGAGGTGGAGAGGTGGTTTGATTTGAGGGCTACGTGTTGCTAATTCCTTTTTTCAAATGTCTCCAGACAGTGTTGCGAGATATTGCAGTTGTGAGATATCACAACACTTTGGGTTCATGCTAGTTTTCAGAGTGATCAGAGGTGGATGTTAAAACACTAAAAAAAAAAAAAAAATCCTAACTCTGGAGCTCTGCTTTAATATCCCCAGCCAATGTACTGCATTGTTTTCTTTGTGTTAGGGAAAAATTCTTGGAGAGAGAGTAAAAAAACCTAGCACACACTGAAGATTTTACCTGCAACATTTGCTTTCCAAATCTGGAGTATCAGTGGTGGTCAGCTGTGGTATTACACATAAATCCACTGTAGATGAAACTGAGAAAAGCCTTTTTGATATTATTTTCAGCTCAAGTGGTGACAGAAAACATTATGAATGCAATAAACTGAAGGAGAGGGAAATGCAGGCTTATACAGAAAGGCAGATTTACATTTTCCCCAGCTCTTTGCCAGCTAACAAAAGTATGTCTCTGACTCTAGGGTCCACTTTTATTGGAGGTTGCTGCAGAAACCTCACTCATGCATCTGGCCAAATTTGGAGTTTGTAATAACCTTTTTTCCCTCCTTGATTTTAGAGATGCTAGAAGAATTCTGGATACTCACTTTAAGCAAAGGAATCTCTCAAATGAAACAGATGTTGAAGATGAATCATTTTACTTGACAGCTTATATCCCTATAACCCTGGATGGAATAGTTGGGTCCAAATGAAGAATAATGACATTTTATATTCTTTTTATTATTATTATTTTGATGACCACTGTCTGTAGGATTATTAGTTTGTAAATCTTAATATTTCTATATCAAATAAGGATGCAACAAGGAAATGTTTGTTCTTATTGTTGTTTGTGGACAGAGGAAGTCTTGATTAAAACTCTGTTCCTTTCTCTCCTTAAAGTTCTTGTTTCTTCTCCCCACTTCTGACCCTTCTCAAGCATCTATCTCCTTGGTCTGATTAGAGTTGCCATTCCTATTTCAATATCCTCTCACTATTGTAAATACATACCAAGGGTAGAAGGTTGCAATTTCCTTTGAGGTTAAAGTTACAGACCTAGGGTTTACCAAAAGAAGCTTATCTACTTTAAGGAAGGCCAGGTAAGTAAGGATCATGGTCACACCCTGTAAAGTATCCATTAATGAAAGACAACAGCACTTCTGAAGGATTAACCATCTCCCACCCAGCCACATGAAGAACACAGGCAGTGAGCTGAGAAGATGGAAAAAGCCCCTGATGAAGGTTGGCAGTGCAGCTGGTAGCGGTTGCTACCTCTGAGCCCCACCCCATCTCTGCGTGAGGTGACCAATGTGAGGGAGCACACCCTGAATCACAGAAAGGAGCCACAACAGCTACAAGCTAGCTGTGCTCAGTTGTAGAGAACAGCATGATGGTACAGCCACCAGGATCTAATATCTAAATGAGAGCTAGACATACATGTGTTTAAGAGGGTTTCCAACTTCTCACAAGATTGCTTTCCACAGTCCTGCTGAAGAAGCCAATGCTTTTCTAGCTAGCCAAGGGGTTTGACTTTCTATGAGATCTCACCCAAAATTGTTTTCATTTGGCCTGTGTCATGAGCCTGGCGACTCTGTTGTGTGGCAGAGCAGCAAAAGCTGCTTGCATGGGAAAGAATTTGAATGCATTGAACTCTTTGCAAAAATGAAGTTTTCTTGGACAAGTCTGAAGGTTTGCTGGGCATGGCTCCTTCCCAGGGGGTTTTCTCTGATGTGAACCAGAACCATCCCAGCTCCAGCTATAATAACCTAGCATATTACCCTTCCTCTGCACTTTGATATTTATCACAGTCACCTTTCCAAACCCAGAAGCCACAACTTGTACCCCTGCTTACTGACCCATGAAGCAGTTTCACTAGGTGAGGTATGCCAGGGAAAAGCAGATCGTACCCCCTGGGGTACTTCTAATCTGGAAAAAGTCTCAAAGCTCTTCCACAAGGGTGAATTTGTAGGGTGCCGAGTGAGACCATTTCATGGATGGCCTAACTACGACAGAAGAATCCATGCCAATTCTGACCCGTGGTCAGCTACCATCCCAAAAAAAAAGTACTTTTGCTTCAGAATTGTCTGCTGCTTGGACCCAAATGTAGTTTCTCTGCCTTAAAAACATGCAGGCCCTAGAATGAGACTGGTCAGGTTTCTAATATGTCATTAGACTGTCTAATATGACAGTCACTATCCTGTCACTGCCTAAAAGCCTGTCTAAGCAGAAATGACATTTTGGGAGATGTAGAACCTATCTGGAATGTCTTATATTAACTCTGTGCTGGATCTTGTGTCATTAAAAATCTCCAAGGATATAGAGATTCTTGCTAAATTTTGGGGTTTGGTTAGAATTTTCCAGTAGGTACTTGAAAACACAGAAAAATATGTAAAAAAAGATCTGTGTAAATGGGATAGATATATTATGGAAACTACAATCTTCAACAGCAATTCACTCTGTTTCACTGAAGGGGCTGGGATATAACTCATGAAATGGACTCAAGACATTATGGCTGACTTTGAAACTTTAATTAGCCATAGCATGATCTCTTTAAGAAAAACCCTAGCTGCTTTTAGTTTGTTGGGTTTTTTTTTTTTGGGGGGGGGAGGGGGTAAGGGAGGAGGACTCCAGAAATTCTTCTGAAAGTACAGAATGACTAAATTAAGGCAGCTTCTAATCCATTGAAGGGAAAATATTAGGAGGAAAGATTGTTCCAGTTTCTGCAATAATGCAAGGGTCATTCTACTGAGCTATAAGATAGAGTTTCTCTAAAGCTCTTTAACTTCTATTTGGAACTAAACATTGATTGGGGAAGAATCAAAGAATTAATCAACATTTTTTTCCTGTACCAAAGGGAGTCCAAAAATTTGAGAAGTCTGTGTCGGTTTAACCTCACAATAACAATATTTCAGTATTTTCAGAGGGGGTTAGGGAGGTTGGAGGAGGATGGGAAAAGAAGTGGTTTTGGCTCTTAGGTTTTCATGTGATTCAGATGAAAAGAACCTAGACCATTTCTTTGTATAATGTAAAATCTATTTCTTCCTTTTACCACGTGGCATACATCCTGGGCTGCTTAGAAGGTGCACGAAGGGAGTACAGGTAGTGAAGAAAGGCCAGGAAAGGCATGTAAGGGGATGTCAAAATGAACAAACTGCATGTATTTTCCTCTCTGCAGTATGTGCATAGGTTAAGAGACCGAGAAAAGAAAAAAAACCTTCCAGCGTGTTTTGTTTCTCATATCTGGCTTCAAAGCCAGATGCAAATCTCGGCCAAAGAAAGTATATAAATTCTGGGGCCTGTTCAATGGGAGGTAGTGATCCTTTTCAAATTCATAACTCAAACTGAAAACCATCACTCATGGAATGCACTCCATTTGGTGAAAAACATTCTTTCCAGCTCTATTGAAAAAAAAAAAAAAGAGAGGAGAGAGCTAGGCCACGTTGTACTAACATATATAGATGAAGCCATAGCAGAAGTGGAACAGCAGCTTCATAGCTAAGGGGTAACATGCTAATTAAGGTTATCTTGATTTGGGTCATTGCTTGGCTAGCGTGTCCTCATGGATTTGCATAAGTAAATTTAAAATATTCTGTTATATTTATTTTGGAAAAACATGTTGAAGAGAATGAATTTCTCTAAAAGGAGTGCATTCTGGGAACTATTGTTTTCATCAGATAAGGTTTTTCTTGGCTAAGCTGATGTAACACAATAAGCACAGTCACAATGGCTAGCACTACCTAACCTCCTTAACACCATTGCCGCTGCATTATTTAATTATTATTGCTACTTTATAGGATTTTCATTAATGTTAGCAGTGAGAAAAATCACCACCAGGGTTGCCAGGGTCAACAGTCATTTATGGGAACTCGTTCAGCTTCTGTGAGTTAGTATTTGGCACACATTTAAGAGTGTTTTCCCCCTATGGTTATCCTCACATTTTGACATTTCTGTGGCAATTTTCTTCTAAAAAATCTCATTCTCTTTCGACATCACTTATGTCAGAAAGTAGTCTGAAGCTAAAAGCTTTAGAGATGTATATGAAATTCAGGTTAGTCAACTTTGTCATGAAGACTGACCAAAAGTCAGCTATAGAAAACAGTAGGAAGAATTCACAAGTTTTCCCAGCCAGCTCACACATGTTCTAGGAACATAAATCCCTTTGTGATTTTGGAATGTTCCACTTCATAGAACAAATGGATTAGAGACTGGATTAAAAAAAGAAACTTCGAAGTGTGAAGTCATGGCCTCTGGGCTGATGTCTATTTGCTGAAAAGTCCAGAGGGACCATAAGCTTGCCGTTCTTCACACCTGCCTGACTCTGAACTGTCTTGTGTGTGCTTGGTGACATGCTAATCCACTGCAAGCACTTGGACTCAGGGATCTCTTGATGATCTAGATGCACTGTGGCCACCCCTCAGCTGAAGCTCACTCCTTCTAGCTGCACACCCCAAGAGTTGGGCTGGACTCTCCCAAGGCCAGTGCAGACAATTATAGAAGTTTAACTTCAAGGAGGATAGAATTTGTCCTGGAGGAAAATCATTATCTGGCTTTAAGTTCAATGGAGCTAAAATAGTATATACATCTAAGACTCAGCCCCCCTGGTGTTTAGATTCCACAATGGTACATATATTCATAGCTGTGGTATGTACAGAGCTGGAGATAGACATATATGGAGCATTATAGCACTCTGGACTCATGTAATTTGCAATCTGAATGGGTAGCTAACCTAAATACAGCCATGGCAGTTCGGCAGATATCCATCTAATCTAATTCATCTTAAAATACTATTCTGCTTTGTAAAATGACTTCATTAAAGTGGCATCTTCAGATTCAACAAGCTTGTTCTCTGTGTGTATTTGGTGGCTTAGCTGCTTACTTTAATGACTGAAGTTCATTTTTGTCAATCGCACTCTTAATATCCCTGCACTGAGGGAGAAATGCATTTGTAAAAGTGGCATCCTGGGAAGATCTGTGGAGTTCAGTAATTTCCAGGTTAATTCACAAGTGACTGGGATTCCCCCCCCATGCCTCATTACCCCTGCAGATTCAATTTTATATGTGAAATCAAGCTGTTTCTTGTACATGGATCTTATGTAAGAGAAAAGTAAATTCAGATCAACAGAATGTTGAGATAAGTTACTCACAGAAGTAAATTGCTCACACTCTTGCGCTCTTTAATGGCATTTTTTATTTGAGAAATTATTCCGCAGCATGAATAAAGTGTTCACAATCTAGCCATTAGCTAGAATGCTAATAGAGCTGCATTCTGTTCTGCTTTGAGCATCATTAACAGCATTTTAGAACACTGCTCTGTAACTCATAGGTGTGTTCGCTAAAAGTGACAGTGGTAAATATCTTCTGAGGAAAACTGTACTACACAACCCATGAGCAATCACTGTTTCCTTGAAGAACAGTGTAAGCTGGTTCAATAATTGGAGAGGTTTCGCAAAGACAAGAATAAAATACAAAGGCATTAATAAGATAAAGATAATGATACACAAATACAATAATAAAAATCACAAAGACAATAACCTATCTTCTTTTTAAAGCACAGAATATTCTCCAGAACATCTGGTGAGTTACTGTTCTATTACCCCTGTACTCTTCCCTGACCTTATTATATACTTTGCATTCCCACTTCTATCTTACATTTTCAAAACAGCATTATCATCAAACAGATTTCAATCAAGAAATAATATTTTTTTCAAATGTAAAATGGCTGAAGTCTGCTCTTCAGATTTACTGCAGCAAATTGCCCAAGCCAGCCAAAATGCATTCTGGGGCAAAACGACACACACAGATACAAACAACAAAAAGCACAAATCTGACTCATATGGGAATATCTTATCACAGAGGGCACACTCTAATTAGACCAGATGAAGAAAGCAGACAGAAAACTGAGCCAATAATGATGCTAATGGTGCAACAACATGTATAATGCAAATGATAGGATGACAGAAACAGAGCAACAGGGAGATACATACATAGAAATACAAACAGCACTATTGTTCAGCCAGATCTGTTACATTTGCCATGGAGACTCAAATTTTACATGTTAAGAGCCACTGCTTATTCCTTTCCTACACATACTAAAAACATGCACTTACTTACAGATACAGATACAAACAACAAATCAAATGTCTTTGGAAATAAGTCAGGCATATTCGTTTGTCAGTGATAGCTGTCTTCCTTAGTGGGTTTTTGTTTCAATAATAAATCTCTGTGAAAATGTAGGCATCCTCAGAGTTAAAACATTTAAACTCCAAGTCCTCTGGAGGTCTTATTCACAGCTGACTGAAATAACTAGAGTTATTTCTATTTCAGTAATTTTTGGTCAGGCTGTTGGCATATTGAATAAATTAATATTAATTCTAACCAAAATTTTACTCTGCTCAGCCCTGCTTTCAGGCACTCTACCCCACTGAAGGCAATGGAACTTTTGGGGTAAGAACCTCCTAAACTGCATCTAAAAGCTAAGGAGTTTCTGTCGGTCATGGTGAAAGCACTCAGAAATGGCACGTCTGCAGAGTGGATGAGATGCTGGGCTGCACCAGTACTGCTGAAGGCATCAGTGTTACTAAACTCCTTTTTTCAGATGCTTTCATCCTGCTCTGCTTTCTTGGCTTACCTCCTCTGTGTGTTGCCACACACCATTTTGAAGATCGGTTTGTATAGCTTCCTTCCTCTTGTTCCCTATTATTGCCCGTGCTATTTTTTCACCAGCTTTGAGGCAGCTCTCTTTCCTCCTTGGCATTATTGAATAAACAGAGCACATTAAAGACCTATGTCTTTATCCAAACTTGGAACAAACTATGAGGTGAGAGGCAGAATAATCGGTATCTTCTGCAACTGCAGAAATGGTAGCAGTGGACAAAGCTGCCACGGTAGAAAGAGAGATTTTTGGGTCAGGTTCTTTTAACTGGTATTTCACTGTCCAGTTGATGAACTGCTAAAGATGAAGTACAGATGTCTTCTCTACCAATAGGTGTTTTTGTAGGTAAAATATGCACAGATTATCTCTTCAATTTACATTCATAGAATCTGCTTATTGTTTTAGGGCCTCCTTTGCATTAGCTATTATTGGTGCAAAGGGCCTAGAAAGAAAATGCAGCTTTCCCCTCATGGTTCTTCTAGAGTCAAGATGACTGACTAGGAACAAATCGTTCCACCTCTGTCCCCACAGAGGCTCTGAGTTTGTGAGGAATAACTTTGGAGCAGCTGATATAGTCATCCACAGTGGAAAAAGAAACATACTCATACACCCAAAAAAACAGGGCAGCTCTCCTAGTCTCAATGGGTGGTATCAGGAGGTGGCTCTAAAAGGAAGTCAAATGCTTTAGTTTATTGCAAGAAGTCCTTTTAACTTCATGCTAAACTGGGACGGAGGCATATACCTAACTGAAGCTGCAGGGCTCTATATTTAGAATGATCTCTGATGAAAGGAAATTAAATCCCAAACACACTGAAGTCAATGGCAAAATTCCCACTGACTTCAATGGGAACAGGAGGTAGCCCATGGTCATTACAGAGCTGCTAACAAGTTAAATTTATTTAAGTCCAGATATGACAAACTTCTGTTTGTGATGGCTTCTCATAGAAGAGATTCCGGTAATAATGAGCTGACTTTGGTATTTCCATTCTAGCAAAAGTATTAGACAGTTAGTCTACACAGCTCAAATTGTGCTTAAGTCATTAGGAAAAAACAGGATACCACACCCAGTTTACGAAGCACAGATTCTTAATGAAGCCACCCTTGAAGGAACTCAGACAGATTTTCACAGAGAATATTTGTTGCCAGAAAGCATGGATGAGAATGTAGAGATGTTTATGTTGCAAAATGTATAACAAGGGCTGAATACAATAGATAGTTGTTATTTTCACACAGTTCTGTTGCTGATGGTTTTGAAAGATGTATGTAAACAACAGAAAAAGATTCACAACTTTAATTAAGGGACTTTTGTTAAGATTAAGAGCTGCAAAAGTTCAACAGTCAGTATCCTTGAAAGGATGGAGGACAACATAATTCCCCTCTCTTTGCACAGGCAGTAGAGGACACAGTATGTGATGCAGTTTGCATAGAATTCCCATTTCAAGTTTGACACATAAGCAGCCTAGCGGTAAACTGTCCTAGGTGATGACATCAGTGAAAAGTTAAATAGATAGTAGAGCACTTGAAAAAGTGGGACTACTTATACTACTGCTTCCTGAAAAGATGCCACTAGGACTTCTGCACAGCCCATGGAAGTGGCTCCCTTCTGGATTTTTTTTTTTTTTTGGTGAGCTTTTAAAGTTCTCATGCATTTCTCCAGCCAAAGTATAGATTAAAGTAATTTCAGTACTGCAATTTGAGGGATGCCATAACATTAAATTACACCCACTTAAATAATTACATCTCTTTAGCTACAAATGATAAAATAAACGTATCATGTTTAGTGCGTGTACTTTGCATGCAGTCATATAGCAGTTTACATGTAGAGCCTTTCCCAAAGTAGGAGAGGGAAAAAAGCCCTTCTGGAAATCTTTACCATTATGTTAACGTATTTGATTGTGGGAAACAATAATTCAAATGAGGCAAAGGTTATGGTAGAAAAATAAATGAAATCAAATGGGAATAAGCTATAGCTAGAAGGATAAGTTTCAATCAGTGTACTCTGTTCTCATTCTTAACCTCGATTAATTGTTAAAAGGAACATGATTGTTAAATCATATCTTCTGTTGGCTTTATGAACTTCTCTTTACATTTTTACTCTCTCAGGACCAATAAGACCTTTTTCATGCAACTTTATTCTCTGTATGTTCATTCATGTTAGCTATGACATATACAGAAAATGTGTGAGGTAAGGGGGAAGTAGATGCAACAGCAGAGTGTAAGCAAGAGAATAATTCTGCAGACAAAACAAATTAACTCAACAACAGGTAGTGAGGACTTTTCCTCAAATATTTGGTTCAGGTAAAGAGAAGAATGTCTTCAGGCTATTAAGAGCTAACCAAAATGTCAGTAGGGATCCTACCCATTGCTGTTTTAATCCACAGCACAGGCCATATCTGTTCCTGGCCCTCCTTGGTGTCCAGCTTATGGAGGACACAAGCTGTCACTCTACCTCAAAAACCAGGGCTTTTCAGCCCAGCTAGTGGTTGCTCACACTTTCTGAGTTTGGCTGTGCTGTTGTGGCCCAGAGGGTTATTATGCACATCTTCACAAATAACTCTCCTATTCCTCCCTGTCTGCGCCACACCTGTCTGCTTCATAAAATATTTTTACTGCAACACCTTTGGAAAAGAAGAGAGAACACTGAGACAGTGCTAATCCTTCAGTCATCATGGACAGTTTTCTCCCCTTTCATATAGCAATGTTAGAAATACATGGCAGTCTAAATGCAGCTCTAAATTTGGATCTGGATTACAAGCAGGGCAGTATCTAGTGGTTTATATTAATATTCTTGTTTAGCCCATTTTAGAAGTAGATCTTGCTGGTGACATTTTGGAGGAAAACTTGACTCCATTTCCTCAAAACTGCCTTTGGCCTCTGGCACTATAACTTGGAGTGACAACCTGTTTTAGGACCCACAACCCCAGACAGTTGACCCAAATCTACATTATCCACAGGGCCCATTCTGTCAGATTTTCTCCAAACACACCTCCAGCATTAGGTCATGCACAAAACAGCTGGAGAGATTTGCTTCTGCCTTTTCTCTCATGTTTGGATCAGTCAGCCTTTGGGAAAAACATAGCTTCAGACCATGTCTGCAGGGGGTTGATCTATCCACTTCGGGGTGAGTGTTCAAAGCAGCCAGGAGAGACGTTGAAATTTGGGGGCACTCAAAGCAGCACCACCTTCTATGGCCTAGTTAAATACTCATTGCGAGAGTGAGAAAGGGTGTAGGTGTGACTGTGTAGCTCAGTGGTCAGACATTCCCCTGGGAGAGCAGAGGTGCAGTCCCACAGCGAGCAGGGCGCTGCTGTTAACAGCAGCTGTGAAGCTGACAGGACTGTCGAATGTGGTCAGCAGCTGACAGGGTTCTGGAGAAGAAATATCATCTCGGGAATAACCTCGTGGCAATGTTTCCAAAACCTTCTGAAACAACAAGAAAGGGCCAAATATTTTCCTTTGTCTCCATTCCCCAAGGTTTTTACCTTTTGGGATTTAAAAAGAAAAGATAAAGCAACATGTTCTAAAGAATGGAAGCAGCATTTGAAAAACTGACATTTCCCATCTCCCAGAAATCCTGAGTTCTGACCAGCTCTGCTCAATGTCCTTGGACTAAGGCTTTCTGCAGGAATGGGAGAGATTGGGGAAAGGAGGAATGGACACGTTACATTTCCAGGATTGTTACTTCAGTCAGTTTCACTTCAGCCATGATATCTATTGCAAAAGGATACTTCGGATTTGTGTGATTATATAGACACACATCAGAACTCACACTGGTTTGTTCCTGGTGGAAGCCAGGGATATAGATACTAGATACTGTCACAGATATTATAGGCATGGACAAAACTAAAAGCAGAAGATTAGAGAAATATACAAAAACACTAAGTAGGAAAACATACTACATGTGTCTCAAATCGCACAGCATGTTTCTAGAGCTGTCAGTCTAGCATCCCTCACACGCACATTAAATTTGGTCTAAAAGCCAGCAAAGCAAACAGACGTGCTGCTGCCGACATTCCTCCTGGCCACCCAGCCACACCAGCTCAGTCACCTGTGGGTTTCTCTGACTCCACACGCAATAACTCTTTCAGTCTGCTGCCAGGAAGCTTGATGATAATACGCTGTTGTGGAGAATTTGCAATGGTTATGGAGGAGGAGAAATGGGAGAGCCAATGTGATCTACGTGTCTGTTAATCTCTGTTGCTTTAGTGTGACTTAGTACATTCCCTTTATTAAGTACTCTGCCACAACACACTGTGTAGTCTCTCCCTGGAGTAAATTTTCCTTTCAGTTTCTAGACATGGCTCCCACAGTCCTTAAAATTCCTTTCCTGTAGATGTGCCATGAAGAGATGACACATGCTGTGCAGTTAGAATAATTCTTCCTATAAGATGGTCTTGCTTCTTCATTGTTTTTGAACCACCAATAGGAACATGAGATTGAAGCTCAGCAGACACTGTTTGCTGTGACCTTATTTTAAATTTCCCTCTGAGCTGCTTGGACACTTGGACACCAGTTGGTGTCCATACCATGGTTAGTGATTCATTTCAGATGTGACTGGTAGGGTCAGATATTCTCTGGAGTTTTTTCATCCTTTTCCTACTCATCTATAAGATTCACAGAGAGTGATACTGGGCTTAGGTCTTCTTCTGCGGAATCTCACAGGAATTTTCTCTTCAGCAGTTTATTCTGATTCTGCAAGGGGATGAAAGATGTCCCAAAAAACCTTTTGAATCATGGACTGGTGCTCTACAGTGCATAGACCCCATCACCATGGAACCAGCTGGTGTGCAATACCCACACAGGTCTCACTTGCTGTGCTTGAAATGCACACTTGTCTCCTGCTTCTTGGTTTCCTGTGGTTAGAGTAATGTATTTTGAGCTCAGCACTTCAGACTTCCTAAAAGAAGACACACTCCACAATTGTAGTCTAGCAAGGATTATCCCATGACCTTGTGTCACACTGCTTCCTTCATACATCGAAGAAGATGCTTAAGAGGTCTGTATACTGGAGGCTCAAGTGAAATGTGTGTTAGAAAATCTCTAACACTACTCAAAGGAAGTCTAAGTAGGGAGCAAATAGAAAGAGTGTTGAGAAATCACCTGTTCAGCAACAGGTGTTTTTTTCCGAAGTTCTTGACTCAACTTACAATGTGAATAAGGACTTTGCTTTATTTTCTTTTATGAGGGTTTGGTGCATGTAGCCAGTGCCTGTTGTGACATGTACATTTATTGAACCTCTAAGGTTAATATGGGACATAAGGACTGGGCCAATATGTCTTTGTTTGGTAATAAGAACCACAACCTTATGTTTATAAGCAATGATAGTCTTGAGACAACTTCCTCCCAAATCCCCTGAAGGATCATAAGAGATCTGAAATGGGTCAGTTGTTATCCCTTACACAAGTGCAGTATTTATTGACATTTTTGAGTTCTTTACAGCCTACATTCAAATCACATCAGCCAACATATATAATATGATAAAGGAAAGGCCTAGTTCCTGTGCATGGATTTTTACACAACCCAAACAATTCTCTCTGTTTTGTGAAGGTCATTGAAAAACAAGGAACGAGTAAGAAAAAAACACAAAGAAACTACAGGATGTGATTCATAAAAATCCCATGTCTCCTCTATATACTTATACAGTCTTCTTTGAAAAAATAAATAAATGTTTTTGTTCTTTAGCAATGTTCCAGTGAGTAACACATGCCAGAGAACAAGCAAGCTCAAAACAATGAGCTAAAATTAGAAGAGGCAGATTCAGCATCTAAAGTCACAAATACACACACACTTACTTTATAGTGTGAAGGCATCTGGAAGAAATATAGTCACATGGACCATCTGGGTGCTAGCATTAGGACTGTAGCTCAGGAGATTCCTCTGTCAGCTACAGACTCTTTATGGATTTTTGAACAAGTCTTTAAATCCTATATGTGAAAAGAGACAAAAATTTGCCTGTTTTTGTGCCTGTTGTAAGGATGAAACTCAGGGTGTTTATAAAGATCTTGGATTATTTTGTTGCAGGCCACTGAAATAAAAAGATCTCTATGATCCATTCAGTTCTGAAAAGTGCTAAAAAGAGTGATTCAATCTGGGCCATGTTGTTATTCAGAATAATTATACTTCCTACTGAAAGTGAAGAGAAAAAGAAACCTGGTGTACAGTAGTACAATTAGTCAGTACTAATACCAATAATATCTTTTCCTGCATATTTTTCTCCTAATCTAAAAAAAAAAATTCTATGCAGCTAGATACTTGCTAGCCATCATCAATTCTCTCTTGGCCTTATCAGCTCATTCAGTAAACCACTTATACTCCCATGGGAGGCCTGTTTAGCAGCACCAAACAGCAGAAAGATCTAAATAGGAGCCTGGAGAATCATGATTTGTGGGCTAGTACCAGTGCTTCCATACTGTGCCATCAATCAGTAATCAGAGAATGAGTTATGTAGACCTAAGAAGGAAAGGAGAGCAATCATGAGCATGATTGCCCAGGTGTGGCTACCATTACAAAGAGGGTTCAGGAGGAGCTGTCTGACACCACTCTAGATTTACATCCCAAGTGCAGATGCAGGCTCCAAAGGAGGCAACATGAGCTATTGTAGGTCAGTGGGGATGGAGAGTTTTTTTGGCATCAGATATTCCTTAAAAATTCCAAAGGTTACACTGCAAGGAAATACTACACTGGGATGGTACTACTCATGAAATAATGTGCTTGGACATTTTAAAACATAATTGGAACCTGCACATTTATTTTTGAAGCTTTTGCATTCTCTTCATTGTTTACAGATGGTGTTCTCAAGGTATGGGCTCAATCTTCAGTGTGAGCCGAAATGCCCATTGCAGGCAATGGCTCAGGCAGAGCTGGGACAGGTTCCTACTGGCTAAGGTAACACAGACAGTTGCTACACATCAGATCTAGTAACAGACTATACACATTTACATTTTGGCTATCATCATCCATATTTATGTTAGATTTCAGAAGAAAGGATGAGAGGTGGCTGAGAATGAGAAAAATCATTTCGTTTTCTAAGTATCAGTTATTATTTTTCCTGTGACAGTAACTAGAACAGAGAATCATCTAATTTAGCATTATTCATATTCAAGATCAGGTTAACTATAACACTGAGAAAAATGTTAGACCTTTACTAACTGGGTTGCCTAACACATCTGAAGTTGAAGAGCAGAATTTAGACATAATGAAAGGCAAGAGAAGCTGATAAGACATTATTACAGAATATCCCATTTATGTTTGTACCCTTTGATACTGTCTAAGAGTCTTGTAGAACTGCATGTAGTTATGCTGGGACTGTGTGTACTGGTCACAGCTACAGTCAGGTACTGTGAATATGGATAGTAACTGTACTGAGCTGAGTGAATGTACTTATTTGTAATGCACAATTTAACCTTTATTAATTGATTCATGGATTTGTTTTTTGATAATGTCTAATAACTTTAGCACAGGCTAATATTCAATTAGATTAGATAGTCAAAGATCAATACATTCAAAATGATGTAGTATGTTATTATCAGTAGATAAAATATTCCACAAAAAAGGTAGCCTGGGATCTTCCCAGCAATGCTCTATTTAGTTATTAATAATCTATGAAGACATTAATGTGGCAGTTGCAATGGGTTGTGTGTTTTTCAGTGATACATGGACAAAGAAGCCTAGCCTGAAGCAGCATACAAACTAAGAGTAGTAAGAAAGCTAAAATTTTCACAAAACCCTGGACCCATACTATTGCTCAGTGTCCAGCAAAGTACTGAACTTCTTCATCTGGGGCTTTCACTGAACCTGGTTCCTTTTATAGCCAAACCCAGAAAAAGATGCAACAAGAATCCCATAACTCATTATTTCCCAAGTTTCAGGCTGCTTGTAGAGAAAATTAAGTACTGTACCTGGGCCACTCTGCTAGTAAAGGGAAAATTAAAACCCTTCCCTATTATAAAAGAAAATAAAAAGTATTCAATAGCATTCTGAATATATCATCTTCCTCTCATTTGGAAGGGAAAAGAGGAAGAAATTAGGAAGGAAAGCAATGGCTTAATGTGTATTCATCCAGCTTTTATGAGACTATACACCCTTCCTGACGAGAAGCCATCCAACTACTGCTACTTCTTTCAAAGCTGCCAGTGGAAAGAAAGATTTTTCATCGGGAGGAGGATCTCCAGGGGAAGTAGTGAAACAGCATGAGAGAATGAATCTGGAACAATTCACTCCCACCCACCTACATGAGATTCCTAGAAGTATTGTTAGCCTGAGGGTTTCCAAAAACCCACTCCACTTCTCGAAGGCAGGGTCATTTCTGTGGCAGGTTGATTTTAAAACAGAATTGGTGTCTAACTGAAATCTCTCAGAATGTTGGAATGTTTGAAATAGTCCCAGGAGAGAGGGTTTAATGCACAAAATGCAGGTGAGGCAGCCAGAAAGACATGATGAACGTAATTTATCACAGGGCTCTGCAATTTATCACAATGGTATCGCAGGAAACAGGCAAAACAGAGAAGGAGATAGATAGACTGGATAGATTAAGCTCCTTTGGGCATGGAACTTTTTTTTTTTTTTTTTTTTTGGAATATGCCAAGGAAATTACACAGTGCAAGACCAAATTTTCAAACAATATTTTACTGATTGGAATAGAGTTATGGGTTCTTGGGGCTCGGGTCCTTTCCCCCAAAAAGGAAAAAAAAGTGTAATGCTGAAGAGTGAAATTAAGGTAAAATTATAGGATGCTGGTTTGTTGATTTTGGTTTTAATCCACCTCTGAAGCAGCTCTGGATATGTGCCAGGAAGCACGGATTTGCATGTGCAAATCAACTAGCTGTACTTCCAGCTACCCATCTGCCTGCTCAGTTTTCAAGTTTGGGTACATGAAGCTCCACATACAGGAGCAGCTTCACAGGCTAAATCTGCAAGCTACTTTTGATCAAAGTGATCAAGTGTGCTCACAGGCAAATACGATTTGTCCTTACTCCTTTGCTCTTGTGTGCCTTCCTAAAAACAGTCCTGTCATATTAGTGTAACAGCTCCAACTTTTACAGCAGCAGGGCTGGCACACTGCAGTGGCCTGGAGTATTGCTGCAGTATACTGGATATTCCCCACCTCCCACAAAGTAGGGGCCTTACAGCTTTCAAAAGAGCGCATGTACTATTTGAATTGTTTCACTGGGAGGAGAGTTATGTGTTCTGCAACGCCTCAGTACAATGAGCCAAAGGAACTATAGAATATGAGCTTGGTGTTAAAGCCGTAGCTCTGCACTACTGTGCTTTGTGTGGGTTTTAGTCTGCTGTGTAACATTACTTTTACATTAACATTTGTGGTTCCTTTTCTATGCATTCCAGCTTCATCATGCTCCGCACTTTATATTTTAACAGTTAGATTCCTATGATCCAACCAGGGTGGCATGTTCAAAGCTCCACTTCTTTTCAGTGCTGATTAAAAAAAACAAAAGGAAAAAAGCTCAGAGTATCAAACAAGTTTACTTCAAATAACTTTTATTCACACTAGGACAAGACTATAGCCAAAGAATTATACAAAACACAAAACAAAAGAGATTTTTACAACTTGATTGAAGACTATTTCACGCTAATCCAATGCTTGTATATCTATAACCAACAAAATTTTGGAGCACAATATTACTTAACATTACTCATTGGATGCTTTCAGATACAAAAATGTATCAGGAGTAATAACAATAATCCACAGGTTCCTTTTACTCATACAGAAATGTTACTATTGACCTTTAAAAATTTCGCCCTTTGGGTTGATCCCACTGATGCTTTCTCCCTTAGAAAATTCTCTGCCTGGAAAGACAAATCACAGATAAACTTCTAGTGCTCAGAGCAAAAGGACTGTTTTTTTGTCATAGAAACAGATAGCAACATCAATTTTCAAAAAAAAAAAAAAAAAAAAAAAGACATTTCAGCTATGCATCCCCGGACCAAAAAGGCAGTGTTGTAGAAACCCACAGCAATAAGCTTGTCTTGAAAGCCTTAGTCATGACTTTACCAGGTATTGCTTTATGCTTCCCTACTGTATCCTAATGTAGAATATTAAGCCAATCAAGAAATTTAAAATAGTAGTAAATAAAGCAGCAAGAGAGATGAGCATGAACTTGTTCCTGTAATACACGACATATACAGCCTTCTGAAGCCTGCTGAAGTCAATGGGAATACGCCTGCTCGTGCCAATGCTCTTTCACACAGACTTTTCTAGAAATACTAGAAATAGGGAAGTGCAGCTGAATTCAGATGTTCACCTGCACTTTCCTGCAGTTTGGGCGTGGCTGAGTGCAAAGTTAAAGTTTCTTCACTAGCTGCCTCGTGGGTCCCATCCAAAGCCTTCCAGAGAAGGGAACCAAGGCATCCTATGGCTCTGCTGTTGCAAAAGTGCCTCTAGCCAGTCACACACACCATCAGGAGGGGGATAACACGCGGAGATTTAGCACAGAACCACTCTTGCTGCACAGTACCAGCGCCCCCGGCTTCATGCTTTGTGTGGCTATAGCCCGTCTGTATAGGAGCATGTATTCCCCATAATTTACAGCCCAGCTCACAGTGGGCTCCACAGTTAACATCCAAATATTAATGACTTTGTGCAGAACAATTCGCTGTAAACTGTTCTCATATACTGAGCTACAGAGCATGGCACTAGAGCAAGACAAGAGACCATGTAGAAGAGATGTGATATTTTCTGGAATGTCCTTTTCCGTGTTTGCACTGCACGTGTGTTATTTGCTAGAAACTGAAGCTGAGCTAGTAACAAGACATCATGGGACAAAGAAACCTTTTGGATCAAGGGAAAATCTTACATTGTTAGAAGCAAAATGGGTCCCTTCTGCGGCCAGAGAGGAATGCAAGTTTCACAATTTCTTTTTTTAACAATCAGCAGGCAGCCAGCTAAATCATACTCATAAAATACCACTCCAGTTTGGATTTGTCACAAAAATGAAGCATTTAATCGCTGCTAGATGTGACAAAGATAAGCTATTCCCATTCCCGCAGCAAGGAAAGAGGCATCTCTCAGAAGAGACAGACCTTTTTTTCGGGATCTGTGTGCTACAAGGGTGAATGCAATTACAGGTAAAAACTGAAACAAGCGACATAGCAAAGTAAAAGCTTAAGTTATAATTAAGAATCCAAACTCCTCCAACTGCAGGTTGAAAAGCAGGTAGCAGAAGGCTGACTTAAGAGACATTCCTTCCCAGCAGGTTCCCCCCTATGTATACATTCTGTTTTACTTCCATATGGAATCTTTAAAAAAAAAAAAAAAAAAAAAAAGGTACAGTGGTTCACAAGGCTCTATGGTGACCTTTTAAAATAAAACAACTGTGCACTGTTACACTGTTTTTGGAAAGGCCACTCTTGGAAACCCCCCCATCTCCCCTCTCTTATTCCTGTTACACAGCGTCTTCTAGGGGCTTGTTGCTTCTTGGGCAAATGCGCAGGATACACTTCAGGGTAGCACACCTGGCTGTCGTTGTGTATAACAAAAATTTGTATAGTGAGGTTCCTGCCTGCGTGCGCATGGGCATGTTTGTGAGATGGAGGGGGCATTTCCTAAAGAATAAACGTTTGCTGGCCCCTGCAAGTTAACAGAAGTTAGTTGCCTAATAGCCACCAGTGCCTCTGGAAAAGCTCCCTCTAATTCTTCGTCCCAGACACATTGCCCTGAAAGTGTCCCGCTGTCTGTTTGCACAAATTAGTCAGTCTCTACATTCCTGTTCTCTACAGGACTTCTGGTGTTGGCTGCAGCAAAACCTTTCTAATATTTCATCTCCGGTTATGACTCTCGGCTTTTTAGGGAGGTTGCACTTAGATAAGATACCAAATCAAATACCACATACTCCAGAGAGGGATTCATTTAGCCACTTGAGTTCAGCTGGCAGCATTTTGTTGACTTTTTTGCAATGTAAAGAAAAGCCATTTTTGTTTACATAGCAGTTATTTATATTTTTTGTTTATTTTACGATGCTTATTTAAGATAGTTTAATGATTTTATTTTCCTTAGATTCACTTGCCTGGAATTAGTTACTTCATTTTCACTGAAAGTAAAATTAGGAAGGTACATAATTAAAAAAAGGGACTAATTTTGTCATCTTTACACTGGCAAAATTCCCATGAACTTTGATTACGCACTAGGAATTTTGCCTGAAGAAGGATCATATAATCAAGCATTTCATTGCTGCAGATTATATTAAAGCCAAATGAGCACACACAGAATTCCTACACACAGAGTCTAAAAATGAATTGCAAGACACTCAGTTTTTAGCAATTCCAAGATTTACTATTCATTATTGTTCCCACTCCAGCCCAGGTAAAACATTAAGCTGGATAAAAATCACTTTTTCTTGATATCTGGCTTCCTGTCACTCTAGCTTTCAGTTTCCAGTATGACTTTAAGGACCTAAGAACATAAAAGGAGTCCAAAATCCAATGTAGTTCAATATGCAAGCTCCAACGCTAGGGAAGAATGGAGAATAGAGCAAGCATTTTTGTGGTACTTCCTGCGACAGCATCTCAGATCCTGAAGATCTGTGGCTTGGGGAATTCTTGATCCAGTGGTGGAGTGCAAATTCCTACATACTTCCCCTGCGAGGCAGRGATTTGCCACTAATGGCAATGGTTGTCTGGGGGTGGCGGTGCCGTGGGATGTCCTCCTCCAGGCCTGCAACCCTCCTGCATACCAGTGTCAGCCAGAGGGTCGGCCCCAGCACTGAGAGCTCTCTACCACTTCTTCAGCTTCACCTTTCCCTTGGACTCACTCAAAGAAATCATCAGTTAGGCCACATTATTTATCCATTTCAGCCCGTTTTTGGAAGTAACCTAAAAGTTCAGATGTTGATATTTTGGCAGCTAATGTGAAATATCTGGGATTTAATTTTAAGAGGTGTCAATCTCCTTAGTCTAAGCTGAGGTCCATGAGAGACATAAGACTGTGACTTCTCTCAAAAAACAGCTCCTGTGGCTGTTTACATGCTCCTTACACGCTCTGAATTTGGACGTTAGAAATGAAACATGAAATTAATGCACCTTTCTGAAACTCCTGGAATTTGTTGTCAAATCAAGATAAAATTGGACATTTTTAAGAGCATCTATGCAAATGTTTTCCTGAAAGTATGGCTAAAATCACAGTTTAAATGGGAGACATTTTAACAGCAATCCATAGGGAGCTATTGATGGTAACAAAAAATACTGTGAGAAGAAAACAGCAGCAAGTGAAACTGCCCTCTCGGAAAGCCCAGGTCTGCTTTGAAGGAAGTGTTGATATTCACCATAAGCCTCAATCATTTCCCAGAGGGCTGAACAGTGCCTTGTAATGACATAATCAAAAAGCAATGGTGTTCTGGACTTAAAAATACAGGGCCTGATCCATCTCCCAGTGAAATCAAAGAGGGTTTTGCTATTGACTTCAGTGAGAACAGAGTTCTGGATACAATCTGTGTGCAGTTTATTTGTACATTTGCTTATCCAAATGATTCTAACTTTAACCAATAGTATGTCTAGATACATGCCTGTACAAATGCATGAGTGTGAGTTTATAATGTGGTTAAATTCAAATTATTTTGGCATTTTAAAAGCATTTCCAGCTACAAAGGACAGCTTTAGCTGATTTCCACCCCAGAACACAAACTTTCTTTGGTAAAGTTTGTAACTCACATTTCAAGCTGCAATTCATGTTCAGTTTCACACAAGCTAAAAGACATAAATAGATTTTGCATCTGTGGGGTTAATTTTAAACTGATCCTACTATGCAGCCAATTAAAATATTGCAGCCATTATTTCAGAATGTGAAAAGCTTTACAAATTACCCAACTCATCAGCTATGGTCCTTGGTTTCCTTGAAGGGAAGCTTCCTTGATGACCACAAGAAAATTGCAGTAAATGGCAAGTAAGATTGCCATCGCAAGTTTGCTGAAAATACACAACAAACTCCTGATTGCTGTAGTCATGTGAATAGTCCCTTCAGAACAGCCCAAATTCAGGCAAGGTGATTTACACCAGCAGTTAATTTAGCCTGCTAAGACTCTGCATTACTAAAATGAGCATGATTTTGTCTTGTAAATGGCAGATAGAATTTTATTTTATTTTTTAACTGAGGGGCAGACATTCATTTTAGAGCAAGCCTTTCAGAATAAAAGTTTACTTTAGATGATAGGAAATGACATTCCTTTTTTAGATTTCCCTTTTCAAAACATGCCTCAGATTTCTAACTTGTAGCAGAGAGCTTTTGTATAAGTAATAAAAGTCCTTAAAATTAAAATGCTAATCGTAAACAAACCCAAATGCATGAAAGATATACTCTGACTGCATAACAAAAGAGAATTATATAATTCTATTCGAGTGAAATCTTTCATCTTTGATTTACAGGTTTGAGTCTGCCTATAACTGAAACCATATTGTTCCATATCTTTCATATCATGGCCTTTCCCCAAATCTTGTTTTAATTAAGGTTTCTTTCAGATTTCAGAATAAAAAGCATGACAGTCTTCACTTATGGCTTTAATATATCCTTTGAGTTTGGAAAATATATAAAAAATGAACATCACTTGCTTTTAAAAGCTAAGCGAGCTATCAAATACTGCAAGTATTCACTTTAAGGTAAAGTAAGACATCTCGCAGGGTTCATTAGGTGAGAAAGCTGTAAACAAAACAAAAGTTGCTGTAGCACAATTTTGTTCATTTGGAGTACACTAAATACATGCCCTATCTCTTTCTCTGACGGTAAGGCAACATGTGTAATAGTTTAAGCATTCATTATCAGCTAAAGGCACAACTCTATGTTACGTTCTCAAACATGGATTTAAATAGCTAATATCACGCTGCAGGGAAATCTTGCTGCATTTTGGGGATCCAAAATAAAGCGAAACCCTTTGAAACTTCTTAAGCAACATCAACTCTCTTGGTTCAGAACTACATAAAAGAATCAGTTTGTATTCCTGTGACGACCGGTAAAAAATACTCCCAACATAACCTCCACAGAAACACCTGAGCTTCAAATGAGCTGCACGCAGATACTTAAGACTGCTGTTCTTAGAGTCAGGACACAGAAACGTTTCAGAACAAACTAAAAACACATTTGAAAAGCTATCCATTTTTCAGAAACTACTTGATCTCTGCTGCACATCTGTTGAGAGCTACTGTCAACTACGGAGTGTACCGCACTTTTTTTTTAAAGGCAGAAGATCGCTTATTTTAGAGAATCATGAATGTGTTTTTATGATATATAAGATTACATTAAATGGAGAGGGATCTTCAGGAAAATGGAAAATAAAATAAAGCACCATCAAGCACAGTACGTTAGGGGATTTATAGTACGATAAGAAATGCTTTCCCTTTAGCTAAAATCCCTTGTCTTAATTTACACACCTTTCACTTATCCAACCAAGAATTCATTACAGGGCCTAAAAAAATGGCACAGAAAATAAGAGGGATTTTTTTCATTACACAAAGCAAAGAAAACAAATTCTATTAACAGTTTAACACAGTATGAAAAAAATTACATAGTAAAAAGTGTCAGAAAGTGATTCATGGAGTTTACCGAGTATTTCGCTGGCTATTGCAATTCTCGTATCTATAATCTATCATGTAGAATTTTGTAATATTCTATTTCACAATTTATTGTTGAGCAGGTCAAACAGCATATAAAAAGCATGCTCTGGGCTCTTTCTCCCAAGCCTGTTTTACTGTAACTTTAGAATTGTAGCGGTTACATTTAAGGAATCTTTAGGGTCCTTTCAAGTCCATCCAAAGAACAAGTGAAGCTGCTATTCAGAGTTTTGTGCCCAGTGTTTATGTTCCATCTGATCTGTGCCACCCAAGCAGCAGACAAGACATGTCTGAGGGTGCTTTGGGGGGATACACAATGATGTCACCCACAGGAAATATCAGGGAGGACTTGGCACTTCACAAGGTTGGCTCTTCTTCCATGGGCTCGCCAGCAGCTCTGTAAAAATAAACAGGCAATCAGAATACGGCACAAGAGTACACAATGACATTGTAGATTTTCATGCATAATCAAAGCTGATTTTTCAGCTCTCTCTGATGTTTATTTGTATTATTCAGTTATCCATAAATAGAGTTTCTTTCCTAGGAAGTATAAACAAATGTCAAGTGGAAAAACATTTTAGATCCAAGCAATCACTGAAAATGTTCCTGTTTATATTAAAATATGTCAGAATATTTTATAACTTTTGGTCCAGAAATGTACATGCTTTGTGTCAACAGAGTCAAATAATTTCATGAAAAAAATAGCTGTGATACTTCTATTTTACAAGCTTTTGCAACTAAAAATACATGGACTTAGTTTTTCAAATGGGCCCATACCATTAAAACAAAATAGTTCTCTAGCAGTCAAGTAGTTAGCAACGTTTCTTCTGGGTTTGTCATACCAGCCCTCTGATTTTTGATTTTGTGCTTTCATAAAGGCATTGACTGGCTGCCTGCCTGCCTGAAACTTCTGACACCCGATTCTGAATTTGCTTAGCAGATTGCTGCTGTGGAGAGGATTTCTATTAATAAGGTCTAATCAGGTTATACATATATTCTTTATTAGAAAGCATCTGGTAAATATTCAGCCTAGGGAAGATAAGCTCTTAAAAACATCCAGTTAGAAAATGATGGGGACATATGCTGAGCTGGTGTAAAGGGCCATCATTCTTTGTAGCTAACAAGTTACTGCACCTGAGGATTATGTCAGTAATTATAAAATGGAAAGCTTCTGCAACCACGGTGAGACCTCACTGTTGAAGGGCATGAGAATTTGGACATAACCATTTTTCACCTCAGCCCTGCAGAACACCACATAAAAAATGAGCTTAAAACCTCCTTTAAAAATAATCACTTCAAGCAACTTTGAAATGAAAGGAGGGCAAAAAGTAAATACAAATAAATACATAAAACAGACATTTACCAGTTAAATCTCACTTAATGATTGACTTCAGTAAAACATCCCCCCAGAAAGTATACGTTCATGAGATCCCGTGGAAAAAAAAAAAAAAAAAGGAAAAGTAATTAATGGGGGCTTGCATGGGCTTTGGTGGTTTATTCAGCAAGAAAGCCAGGAATTTTAACTGAATCTGGAGTTTATTAAAGTCTTTCCCAATGAAAAATTCAGCAATGTCTCTTTAAGTGATTTTATACAGATTATTCCTTCATGATTTGGAATGATCGTAGCTAGCATGTTGAAAAATAAGTCAGATGAATGATATATGAAAAAGAAGTTTTTCAGACTACTCACTTTCCAAAGGGTTATTGACCCCAAAAGATTATTAATCTATAAATCTCAGATCCTTTGTCCCTGCCCACACCACGGGGAATTTTTCACATGCGCTATAACCACTGCAGGCTTGTTGCTGCCACGTGCAGAGGTGAAGCCAGATCTGCAGGCAGGCTGCAGGGGGGCCGCTGCGGCTGGGCAGAGCTGGGGTGGGAGCACCCCACTGCCTGCACGCAGCCACAGCAGATCACCACTCCCCCCCAAAAGGCAGAGCAGGCTGGGAGTGCTGAGCAAAACACAGCCGAAAATATTTATTGAAATCTCTTTCAAAAAATGACTATCAGTGTCTTCTCTCCTTTTTTTTTCTCTATCTTTTTTCTTTTCTTTTTTTTCTTTTCTTTTATTGTTCCAGCTTGCAGCAGAGACCACACAGTGGCAGCAGGATGGGAGGGAGCCCAGCCTGCCACTGAGCTCCTCGGTTGTGATAGGCCTCGGTGGACCACTCTGGTTGCCTGTGAACGAGCAGGGTGCGCAAGTCACTCACCACCAACCTGCACCCGCTACAGCTCCTTGCAAAGAGCTGTTCCTTGGAAACAGGGTGGCAGGTATAATAAAGGCGTATGTTTCATGTGGAGAATCCATAATTATGTTTTATTGTTGCCGCTTTGCTGACCACAAGCTCCCAGTTTCTCCAGTCACTTTTGGAAGACCTGTATGTTCTCTGGCATAATGCAAAAGTACAATAAGCCCTTGTTAAACATCCAGGACCTTATGGGACTGTCTGAGAAGAGAATAATCTGGAAGCAAACAACAGTTCAGTTTTTTTAAGTTCTGCTGTAAGTGAATGAGAAGAAATAATTGTCAATAGATTTCAGTTAGAGATAGCCAGAGTGGGAAGGAGGGGAGCTCTGGAAAGCTCCTGGAAGTGAAAGTGGGAGATATTTATAAGGAGCTAGGGAAGCAGTATGCACAGCAGTCTGTTTACATGCATTTGGCTTCTGGGGGTGACATTCCCATGCACATAATCCAACTGAGAGATGATCTTGTTGAGGATTTGAGACCTGGGTAATTTTTCACTGAGGGTGACTGTGAATGCCAAGACTGACCCTGGGCACTGTCCCGCTCTTCTGAGGCAGCCAGAGCCCACCTGCCAATAGAAGTTTTTATATGTAAGTGCAAGATGCAAGGCCCTTTGGGGGATCCTGGAGGAGGGTACAGCACCCTCCAGCCACCATGTCTCCGTGTGGGTACTCCAAAAGCCTTCTCCAGTCCTTCAAAGACTTATGCAGTACATGCTTTAACTGCAGATTATTAGTGTCAGAGACGTCACTGGATCTATCCGATGGCTTATCATTAAATCATACATTTTTACAGAATAATGGCTTAGGCCAGAGTTTTGTGAGAGAGCTAGTAAAAGTTTAGGGCATTTAGTACAGAAAGAAAAACACTGTAGTCACATAACACTGAGTGGTAAATCAATATATACCCATTCTGCTGAAATCAAAAGCTCCCCAAAGAAAAATTGAGGGGGCAGAGTTCGACAAGCCAAATATATGTTGCCTCAATTATGTCATTGTTAGTTACATCAGTTCAGTCAGTCTTCCTGTAGCTGACAAGAAGCTGGCATAAAAACATAAAACAGGCAAAAATATCATATTGTATGCTCTGACTAATTCCTCAGAAATGTGACTGTGAGCTTGGGTCTGATCCGGATTGATTCTGTGTGGTTGGCAGATCCAGGAGGACACAAATTGGGACTGTGATGATTGTAGAGCCACAAGTGCAATTTTTCATTATAGCTTCACTGTGGCTCATTTAAACTGCACGTTCCTAGGAGCACAGCCCTCTTGCATTTGGTCTGTTTATTTTGGTGTGCTATAAAGAGTGCTCATCTGCAGATCTATATAAATACAATTCATACTACTGCGCATTGAAATAATCCCTTTGTAGTTATTGCTAAACAAAATTATTCTAATTACCCCTTAAAATGAAAGAAATAGTTGAGATAAAATCCTGCCATATGGATCAAATCTGTCAAAATTTGTGACATTTTATGTATTGCTCCGTGGCAATTGTGAATAAAAGGCTACCATATATTTTAATGAGAATATTATTCAAATTATTTCATATCTACAGTTTTTTTTAAATCGACTTTTAAGAATACAGATAAAATCCTTCACATCATCCAAAAAAGTAAATGCTTCTCTTACCTTGTTTTATAAATTAGAATTATAGAGATTCCTCATATCTACATCATCAAACATGTAAAAAAAAAAAATTCAAGGTATGTTTCCAAGTCACAGAAACTGCTGAACAAAAGATAGGTTTTCTGGTGTGGTATGGCTCTTTTATGCCATAATCTGCTCCTAATTTAACTCAGCTGTCTCAGGAAAGATCACTGTGGTTGAAAAGTGATCCTCTGGTAGCAGAGAAAAAAGGTGCATTTCTGTACCACAGAGATGATTTGGAGAGTGTCTGAAGACATCATATTAGAGATCCAGAGTAAGTGTATACCCTAGTAAAAATGGACTTTGTATGGATCAAAGGAAAAAGTAACTAAAGAACTAAAAGCAAAAGCCATCATAGTTTAACAGCAGACTAAAGCAGCAGAAGGTAAATACACATACAGTCTCAAAAGCGGAAGTCATGTCCAAATAAGGCAAACAGCATAAAGTATAAACTCGGGCAAGTTCCATGTAAGCCCACAGTGAGGCAGGCCAAAGGAGATTCTGAGAAACAATTATTAAGCATATTCTGCTGCTTAAATCAGCCTCCATGCCAGAAGTAGAGAAGGTAAGAAATGCAATCCCTCTTCTGGAAACTACACGAGACACAGAAAGTCTGCACCAGGCAAATTGATAGCAACTACAATCAACGATAAAATTAGTAGTGATTTAGATAATAATAATTTGGTGAAGAGTTAAGTTTTAACTCTTACAGAGAAGTCAAGCCTTACAAATTTCTCAGAGGTTTCTGAAGGAATTGAATTGAGAGAGATAAAGGGATACCACCATGCAAAGAAAGTTTTCCAACAATTTTATCCAAATGCTTGAAGAACTTGGGTTATAAGAGAAGATCCTCTCACAGATTAACAATCCAACAAAAATAGGAAATGTATAATAATACTGGCCAGTTTTCACCACAGAGGGATGCTCCCTAGCATCTCAGAAAGACTTGGTGGTGTACCAGCATCTTTTGTGATAAACATGAAAGCATAACACCATTTCCAACTGGAAGACTAAAGGGAAAAAGAAGGTAAATAAACACAAATTAATACATAAATGGTGCGTGTTGGGGGCAGCTTTAACCGTTTATATACAGTGATGGCCTATGACTGAAAGTTTGGAGTTACTAGGAGTGGAATAGAGAACAACGAAAAAACAACAAAATACCCATATCATTAAGCTACTTTATAAATACATAAGGTGCACAACACCTTGAATCCTGCATGCAGTTCTTTTAGCCCATCTCAGAAAGAATTGTAAAAGGCACAGAAAGGGGCAAGAAGAATAATCAGAGGTAAGAAATGATTTTCCTACCAGGAGGAATAAATAAAGTAGGAGTCCTGAGATAGCTGAAGCCTTTAAACCCAGAAATGGGGCAGAGAGCATGAATAAGGAATGAACTGCTTTTATTTCTCACAGTATAAGAACTGAGGGGCACCCAGTGAATTTATCATATTTAACGCAAAGAAAAAGAAGCACAGTGCCTGATTAGATTGTGGAATCCATTACTTGAAGGCCAAAAGTGTAAGCTGGTTCAATAACAGCTTTGAAAAACTTATGCCTGGATAGGTATTCTGGTGGTTTTTTACACAGGACGTGTCAGATACAACTGCTGACTTGTCTGCTGAGATCTAAGGACTGATCAGGACAAGGCTGGCTCCAAAATTTCTCTGTTTCTGGTTCTTTTCCTACACACCCACCTTCAGCTCTTGAGCTTGCCGGTGATTTCAGATCACGTGGATTACAGCCAGGTATATGCAGGTTATTTGGCCCAACTGAGGTGGATGCCCAAAACAGTAAAATGCTAAGTGAAGCTTTATGAATTGACACAGAAACACAGAAAATGACTCTAGGTAATGGCTAGCTGCACCCCATAATCTAAACAGTCATTCTAGTATATAATATGTGACAGAAACTACAAGTGGTAGCTCAGTAACATTAAGAGAAATATCTAAAAATCACACTTTGTTTTCATTTCCATCTATGCCTAGCTGAATGAGAGCTATAAAGTCAAGTTCTGTTAAATGTTATTCTCGAGATTTACTGTTTGCTGTAAAAATAGTAAGTGCCAGAGACCTCCCTCCACACCCTTTTATTTTTCCATTTTAAGAAGAAATGTACAGAAGCTCCAATGTATCAGGGACAGCACTGTACTGAACATTTTCACAGCAAGATTTCTGAAACATATGTCTGGCTAGAGCAAAATTCTAATCAGCTAAATCTGCATCTCACTTAGAGAATAAGCAGTTATCAGCACACAAAAGTTATGGTAGTTAGAAATGTTTTATAGGGCATGCCTGTTCCTTTAATTGCATCTGTATTTAAATCTGTGTTAGCATCATGCGTGTTTTCTTTCCTATCCATGAACTCTTTTTTCTATCTCTGTTCTCTTCTGAAGTCTATAATCAAGTTTCAATTGGATCTTAAAATGCAGAGTTGTGCTTTGGTAAAATAAAACACCAAAAGCAGAGCAGCTTTTCACAGTCTTCTTCATTTAGCATGTCAGAGAAAATCAAATAAAAATAATAATCCACACTGTCACTTGAAGAAAAGAAAGAAAAAGAGAAGAAAGAAAGAGAAATACTTAAAATGGGCTTTAGCCAGGAGCATTTTATTCTTTATTCATCAGTGGTAAATGAGTCAGATATGAGTTGGCCAGGAAAAGAGCTGTTTTAACCCAATCAGAGTTTAAAATGAGTCATCTCACTCCAAACACCAGTATATCCTCTAACATAACTGGCAAGAGTTTCCTGCAAAGTGACTCTTGCTGCTGCTCTCTTTTTCTGGAGGCCTGACCATCCAAAACCGAAGTCAACGGGATCACTACCATCAGTTCAGCAAAACAGGGTTAGAGAAGCAGACCAGAATTACTAGCTTGGATGACCATGGAGCGAATTAAGAGAAAGTAAATTGGCTCTTGGCATAACGAAGACACTGGCAGGAGTCTCTCTAGTTTAAGGAAGCCTCTTCAGGCTGCCCTGCCAGCCACAGCACTTTCTGCTCTCATCTTGCCCTGCCAGCCACAACCCAAACAAATACTCAATGCAAGGGCTTGCAACAGGTCTTCTGAAGGTACCGATATGGCCTCCTTTTACAATAGCCCTTAGCAGGAGGACTGAGGAGCCCTGAGGACACTTGATGTTGCTACAACCCTGTCATTTGTCACAGAAAGGGGCTGGAGGAGTACTGCATACTTGGTCTTTAGTTATAACCAATGTAACAAATGTAAAAAAGTAAGGTCATGACTCATTACATTACTCCAGTTTGTGTTGGTACGCGTCTGTAAAATGAATGGTATGTTTCTATGAAATGAATGAAATTATACTGGCATGAAGCTGGAGTTTGCAATCGTGAATCCGTCCCTGGACTCATAATTCCATGCAGGAGTTTCATTTGTGTTCGAAGCGCAGCCAACTCCTCTCAGGAGACTTCCCACAGCTCAGAGGACTGGGCCCAAAAAATCAGACCTTGTGGGTGAGCATTTTTGATTCCCTAACATTCTTTTCATTCAGCAGGAAGAAAACAGTGACAGTGATGTCTCAGAAAGTCTCAGAAAACCTAGCTATCAATTTTGGCCCAGTGACATAACACTTATGTTGTCCCATCACTCCCTGATGGCAATCTGGTTTTGGGTACTTCTTTGTGGGTTATGAATGTGGAAACAGAATTAGGAACGCATGCGTGTAAAGGTTTTTTGTGCTGCTGAAAAACCCCTACAGCACCACAAAAGATATTTCAAACAAAACTATTTTTCCAGAGAACAACTCATCATGATGGATTCAACCCTCTAAGAGTCCAGAACTGATGAAGTGTAATGAATCTGGCAGCCACATGAATTCCACTTGTGTACATTTCAGCACATCCGTTCCCCCCCACCGCCGTTTCTTTCAGCTCTGCTTTGAAATTCTGTTTTCAGAATGGGTGGAAACTGTCACAGGTTATCAGTAGGTAGGTAATAAATACAGTAATTAAGCACAGCATTAATCAAAGTGTTATTCTGTCAAGTCATGTAGAATCAGTGGTCGTGCTCAATGACTGTAGTTTTGGATGAGTGGAGGCTCATAACAAATACAATTCCTGGTTATTCTAAGCAATAAGTAAATAAGCAAAAATTAACTGCACTCTTTTTCAGACAATTTAAAACTTAGCTTTGACTATATTAATGAAGACTTCTTTATACTTCAGAATTATGCACACAGGTAAAGACACCCAACTTTTCTGTCATTGGCTAACAAAAGTATCTTATAACTCTCACAAATTTATATGACAAACCTTTACATTATTCCTTAGCTGAGTACCGATTAACTTTCTCACAAATTTAAAATATGTGTCCCGTTCATGACTGGATTCTTCCCTGAGCATTTATGGATTTTGTTTGTAATAATATTAGAATAAAAATAGCCATATCATATTAAAATGCAATTACAATACAAAAGGTAATTATGCAAATACTGCAAACTTTACTAGCTAGCTCTACTCCCTGTGTGTCCTTTTGAGACACATCTGTTAATTTATTGACAGATCAACATTCTTACTATTGTGAGAGACATAGACTTCCAAGTGTGTCTATGGTTTTTAGCTGGCACTAAACTATTCCCCCTGCATGCTCTCGGTTGGCTGTCAGTTAATTTCTGATTAAAAGAAACAAGGCAGGAGAGGAGAATCAAATCAAAAAAGTATCTATCGTGACGCACAAGCCATGGATCCTTTTGGCTCCACTCCCACCTCTTCCTTGCCTATCCACAGCTCCCTTCTTTCTCCCCTGTTGTTGTGCAGTTCAGCTTCACAGCATGCAGGGAACCGATGAGTCTCCTTGTAAGGATTTTTCCTTTCCTCTTCCCTCCCCAGTTTTCTCAGGTTGATGGAAACTGACTGGTTCCACTGCCTTTTGGGTCTTCCTCCAATGGAGGAAGCCAGGAAGTTTGTCCTTAAAATGAGTAAATAGGAAACTCCAAAAACTTCTGCAGTGATTTTTCTGACTCCTAACAACTCTTTGAAGAAATATTGTTTTGTAGGTGACATTATTCAGTGGCCATCAATTTTTTCATATCTAATTGGCAAAAACACTGCAGGAGTTACCATAACATTTTAACAAACTGTGAAATTGAGAGCAGTCAAAAACAGTTGACAAGCTAGGAAAAACAGCATTTTCTTCATTGGGTGGGGTACCTTCAGCACGGTACATAGAAAACATTGGCCCTGATTCTGTTCAGTTTTATACTGGCACTGTTTCATAGCTTCCAGGGAAGTAACTTTTAATGTTTATCTAATATCATTTAATAATGATTTAAGTCCATCATTTTTTAATTTATCTGACCATCTGCTAAATGCCTTTGTAGAAAGTTAAAACTATGACAGGTTTGAACATCTTCCAATAAGAAGAATGTGGGTATTGCACTTATCAGGTCTAATTTTTTCATATCAATATTGTGCATTTTATATAACAGGGAGCTTTAGAGATGTGGAGAAAATAAGGCTCCTGTACCATCATGAATCTTAGTAAAGAACTACATATTCTGAAAATATCTGTTAGCATAGAATGCCTCCATTTCTGGTGGCCAGCTAGAAATAACACAAATTCAGGGACCAAAAATTCCAGGTACCTCAATTATCAGATAATTTTGAAAACAATCTTAATCTAGGCAACCTATGCACCTCACATCACTGGAGCATAAAGCCTTGCTGTCTGCCATAGTGCGGTATACTTACCTGCTGCCTCCCTGAGGGAAGCACTGCTCAACATCCACAGAAAGAGAGGCCATAGCAGATACAGTTTCTGTCTCCTCCCTCTCTCGTTTCTGGGTCTCAGCCAGAGCACAATCCACTGGCACAGAGTATGGCTCCACTGACTTCCAGTACTTGCCTAAGGAAAACACACATAATAATTTACAGGAATTTTAGCTAGCGTGGTGGTACAAGCATAGTAATCACTTAATCCGGCACTGGGTGATTATAAATTAAAATCACTGCACTGTAAGCAGTGCAATTGAAATTTCAAACTGCAGTGAAGAAGTATATTTCTGGACCTAAGAATGCCAAGTTGGAAAGTGTTTTCATTCCAAAGGGCTGTGTCACACCCTTCCCCAGAAGGTAATAAACTGGAGGAGTAACATGAAGTCTAATGAACTCATATTGTCAGACAGACTATTGGCTTTATCTACACTAGGTGAAGGGAGTTCAGGGCAGGGTTAATACCTAGAAGCTCTGATATTGCAGACAGTGAATGCATATACAACAAAAAAGACTAGAAAAATGAACATTATTATACAAAGTGCTCACACAGCACCGTCTTGAAAAGGAAAAAAGTCAGAAATGCCAGCTTGGACTCAAGCGATGTTGCCAGAACAATCAGATTTGTTAGTCCTGGATGTTCTTTCTCCTCCAACCTCAGGGCGTATACTAGAACAATAATTTATTTAAAACTTGCATATGTGACCTGGCTGTTGCTGGAAAACTGCCAGACATCATAAGGAATTGAGCTTTCTGGTTTGATGTGTAAAAACACAGCAGTGAATTGGAAGAATAAGCGTTCTCAGCTTTTTGCCTGCAACAGAAGAGACAGTAAGCAGCCTTGCCAGTAAAACAAACAATAATGTGCAGGTGAGTCATAATGAACTTATCAAATGGTCCACTACTGCAACGCTATTCAGAAACAGAGGTCAATTGTGACAACCAGGTGAACAATTAAGAATTTACATACATATTTCTTATAGTCCTGTAATCCACTGAGCACTCACTAAATGCCAGGTGGATGACACTTGGAAATTAGGAGCATGAGGGAGGCTGGGAGCTCTGGACCAGCGCTTATTCAGCATTTAGCAAGAAGCTTCCAGCAGCTGCTACAGAGGCTGGGTCAGGGTATTTATCTGGGAATTAGAGGGAGGGTTTCAACAGCTGTGAAAGAGAAGGGATCAAGTAGGGGACTTTTCCAAGGGCTAAAAGGACGATTTTGGCAGCTGGGCAGCAGGCTGAGTCGAGGTGCTTATCCAGTGGGTAGCTGAAGGCTTTGACAGCTGGGAGGCAGGGCCAGTGGTGATGCTGTCTGTTCAGCAAAAAGGCTGCTGAAAACTCCCTCTTTGGTAACATGGCTCTCAACACAGTTTCAGGCTTTTCAAAAGATGAACTTTTTCCTCCAGTGAGAGAGCAGCTGTCAATAAAGACTGAAAATGTCTTTATTATGTCCTTATTCAAAAATATCACTGCAAGATGAAAGCCCAAGTCAGTCTGCAAGAACAACCAGCAAGCATGGCCAGCGTGTTTCTTTGAACTGTAATAGTGTGCACGTTGGAGTAGTTAGCAGAATCTTTAAATAACGGGGACCTTCTGGGGATAAAATGTAAAGTGTATTAAGTATCCTATAAAGTTGAGATTAAGTGTTAGAAGACTGGCTTCCCTCCAAAAGCATGAAAGTCACAGCTAAAAAGTTATGTACATAACAGTAGGTTCAATGATTGGAGCCTGGCAAATTTTATAAAAACAAGACAAAAATATTCTCTATTAATACTGTGCTTAGAGACCATATTCTCTATTCATTAAAAATACACTAAAAAACAAACAAAAAGTTATATGGGCATTCCACAATGTTCTCACAGATCATATGTGCAAAAGTCAGCCTTTGCAATATACACCCAATTCAAACCCTATAATTTATGGGCTAAATGTTTGCAGAGTGGGTGGGTTTTTTGTTGCAGAAACAGATGTGCAAGAAAATCAAATCTGTTGGCATGGGAATAATACCCCCTCTTGCCTATAAAAGAAATGAACCCATGTTCACTGCTGGAGTTTTCAAGGGTTCTTATTCATAAAATAAAACATTAGTAACCAGCTACCACTGTGTTGCTCTCCTGCAGCAACAATAAAACAGCATCAGTGAGGACTGCTACATCGCATTCGTTCATCCACACGCACTCACACACCAGCTGCCCCCTGAATTCTGACTTTCTTCTAACACTAAAACTCAGGGCCAGTTCAAGCACAGTAGTGGGCTCTCTGTGCCCATTTAATTGCCCTTCACTCCCAAGTGATCAGTGATTTTTCTCGTTTCCCTGAATTGAGAATTATATTATAAGAGGGACATCAGTGATAAAGAGGGATACCAGTGTCAGGCCAGGAAGCAGGTGGCAGCACCTATGCTGCAATGGAGGATTCTTGGAGAAGGGGAATACAAGGCAGGGTATTTGTGGTTTGTGGGAGGAAATTTTAAAGCAATCCCAAGTAGGAATAGGATCGAGGTAGGAGTGGGTACCTCATGCAAAGAGGGCTTTCTGATTCTTGTGAAAAAATAATGGTAGATTTTTCTTTAAAACCAGAAAGCTGTACCTTACAAACACCTGTTAGAAGCAGAACAGCTGTGCAAGCTTCTTTTTATGGAGAGCATCACTGATATGTTGTTGTGCACAAAGCATACAGGGCTTGCATGTGTTTTCAACTGGAGGTTTTTCAGGCAAAGTCTTGTGGAATGGGTATGCAAGGTGCTGCATACAGTTGCAGAGCAGCTTTGGTAGAAACCCTACGTATGCTGTGGACTGACAATGAGATCAGCTCAAAACAGGAGCATCTCCAAAAACTGCTCACATCTCCAAAAATGGCATTTCTACTGCATTATACTGGAATGTGAAATTCTACCAGTCCTGTTACATTCATTGAGAAGAACATCGTGGAGCTCAGGGAAAAGAATGAACCATACTGCTGGTTTCATTCATACAAAGCTTGAAGAGCAATCACTGCTTGCAAGAACAAACAGTGAAACCAAATCAGTCTTCTAGGTATGCTTTGCCTTTCAGGATGAAAATGTGCTTAAGTCTCTCTCAAAGATTTGTGGGAGCACTGATTATTAACAGGAAATAATAAAAGTGAATGTTTCTGTTACTATTACAGACTTTTGTAATTGCCTTTTACTGATGGATTTGGGCATGCTGTACATAACTTGCTTGGAAAAATCAGTTTGGGGGTGGTGTACAAGCTAGTGAACAGGATTTGTTTAGAAATAGCATATTACATGGATGTGGGAACTACTACTTCCAAATGTATTACATTTCCAAAAGAGCTTTAGATCACTGTCACAAACAAAACATTTATACAAATTCCATTCCTCTCAGAAAAAAGTTGTTTTCTCTCACTGTCTAAGCACTGTACCTTCAATTTTTTGAAGCAAACACAGAGGAGGGACTTTTGTTTTTTTCCAAAATGTTACCAATATTCATTATCAAGGTTGGATCACAGAAATACAGACCCAATATAAATGTGATCAGTCATCCCAGCAAAGCAGGCTTTCTCAGTACTTCTTGAGGTGCTGCTCCACAGCCTAATACTCCTCAGTCTGCACAACTCTCCATAATGTCTAGCATATACTGGCCTCTCTTAATTTCATCTAATTATCCATCCTGCATAAAAATGCATTAAACTTCCTCAATGTTTCTTTCCATCACCCACTCCTTTCTAATACTTGTAGACTTATATGACCTCTCTCTCCTCCTAGTGATTTCTTAGGCAGAATGATATGTACATAACATTTTAGGTAATAACTGCAAGAAAAGATAGAATGCCATGTATAAATAACTCCAAGCCCTCAGCAGCCTAGCTTAGGTGCCAGAAGTACAGCCAGTTTGACTACCCTGACTGTACTGGTTCTGCTCAAACTTAAGCTTGTTCTGAACAAACTAAATTAAGCTGCTCTGCAGAGCTCCAGGTTTGGTTTTGTAGACATATGCTGTATCTTTCCCCCTGAGACTATTCCTTCTCTCTGAACTTCTGTCATTTGTGTGTATTTCTAGCAAGACACTATGTGTTTCTACATCTATTTTTTTTTTCCTCCAATTCACATTTTTTGATGTTTTGGATTAGTTTTTCTTCAAATGTGTGTTTTATTCCAACTGAATTGTATATTCTCTCCTCACGTCTTTTATCTCTTTGGTGCCCCGTGTATTAGTTTTCTGTCCTTATTATCATTTGTGAATCAGTTCTGCCTTGCATAGTTGCATAGTATGTGAATTTCCCTAACTTGCTGATTCCTTCCATATCATTAACAGATCATTAACAGGATATTTTAAGGAAGAAACCACCTCATGAGGTACCCTATGACACACCACTCAGCAGAAATGACATAGTAGAATTTATCATATTCAGCTGATTTACTTATAGCTTGTCTCTATCTGAGTGAGTATCTGATATGAAGGATGAGTTATAAACCTACAATGAATTTTTGTTGTCTCTTTACAACTGAAATCAGATTGAGAACAAACCAATGATAATGTATGATGTTCCTTTTAAAACCTTCATGTATTTTATAAAGATGAATCCCTATTATTTGTGATGCATCTGATGTGAAGTAAAACATTTGTTATCCATTTGCTATTGTTAAGAAGCAAACAAACAGTAGGAGTCAGGAAGCTCCCACCACCTAGGTAAAATGGCAGAGAGCAGAAGATTAGAAAAATTAAGGAAAGTCTCCTCAGCTGGATTAAGGTAAAGAGAAAATTTTTTACTGAGGTCAGGGCAAATGCCCTAAAGCATTTGATTAGAAAGGGTTGGGGCCAGGGTACACAAGTGAAGCAGTTAAGTAGTCTTTGCACCAGAAATAGAATAAAATCTCAACATATATGTTAGCATTGTTCCATGGATCAATGTTCATTGTAAGCTTTTTGATTTTATCTCAAACTCCTATACAACTTGGAGTAACTTGTAAAGGACTACACAAGCAGAATCTAAAGAAACTATTTGTTAGATCTCTAATTTACCTGTTTCTGTCCCTCACTGATAAACATCTATTTCGCTCAAGCTGCTCTGGAATGGAAAGTTTAGGGAATATTCAGGAAACAGAAAGCTCTAAATAATTTCAAAGACTTAGTTTTTCAGTGATAAATATTTAGCAGAAAAGAAGAGATGCCAAAAAAACAAAAGCAAAAACACACACATACTTGACATAGCATGTGGGTTTACACATAACACACTTGCCCATACTTTTCCCTGAAACAATAGTTTAATGTCTACAACATTAATGATATTAAAACAAAACAAACAAAAAAAAAAACCAGAACACAAATTCAGAAACATACTTTGAATTTCAGTGGTCTTTTTTAAAGAAGCTATTGCATTCATATTGGGGATTTGGTGCACAATATCTTCTGGGAGAGGCTCCAGCTGCAAGAATAGAATAGAATAATATAAATTTTCCATAAGCCACAGGGAAATAAAGCAATCTGAAACAATCTAATCCTCAGGAAAAGCCTAGCCCAAGAACTGGTTAACATTTTGCTGGTATCAGTTCTAAAAGTATAGCCATGATTTTGTTTTCTGTTTTTCAGCCATGTAATTGAATTCCAAGGGGCTTTTCTATTGGCTGCAAGACTAATCTATGGAGTCTCTGAAGCAGGTGCATGTCTGTGTACTATTCATTAAAAAAATGCTAGTTATTTGTGTAATTTTTGTAGGTTCCTCACAAACCAAATTCCACTGCGTCTATATACGCAGCTGGGCACTCCAAATAAAACCTTGCTGAAGCCACATTGGAACCAAAGTGCGCACTCTATTATCTTTTTTTCCCACAGTTTTATTACTTCTAACCATCTTACACATTTTAAGATTTACAGAGGAAAACCATAAAACACAGCTGCTTGTAGTAGCTTTGCATTAATTTCAAATAAAGCAGTAGATAAAAAACTGCTTATGCTGATCAGCAGTAAGAATTCTCTATGTAAGATTTTTTTAGAGTCAACTGCATTTTTATTAGACCAATGTACTTCTATATTCTTTGGGTAGGGCTGCATCACAACAAAGTGACAGAAGGAAGACTGAGTGTGGAGTTACTGCACAGAGTTATTTCTGCCCTGTGGTTAATATGAGCCTCCCTTTCCCACTCTTCATGAAGGAAGATTAGGTACCTAAATATCTTAAGAAGTCTGATTCCTGGACACTTGACACGTATGCACATTTTTTAACACCTAATTTGCCATATAAATATCTCCCTCTTTGTTTCAAATCCCCATCTATAATCTGGGAATAACAGTATTTTTTTCTATTTTGCAGTGATACTTCAGTAAATGGGGACATATTAGTATTTTTGTTCTGATCATTGGACGTGAACTGGTCCTATTTTGGATACTGGGGTGCATGAAATATAAACATATCGTTGTACTGAACATCAGACATGACTGTATCCTATCAATTCATGAGGATTACGGCCAAGCAAAATAATCTGTATTTTGAAATTCATCCACTTGTGCTTTTTTGTCCACCTTCCACACATACTAGAGGCAAAAAAAAGTCACTGATTCTCAAGACAAATGATTTTCAAATTGACATATAGAATTCATAGAAAAAGGTAGTAGACCTGTAGTTTCCTATGTATGCTCCCCAGAAACATTTGTACCTAAATTCAATACAAGTTCAGAAATAATTAGGCAAACAGCTCTTTGAATATTTATGAAAAAGGAAATCATTCAAATATATTTATTGAAAACACCAGAACATATTAAATGGTACTTCAGAAAGATTATAGATATTCAGGGACAGGGAGGAAAAAGTAAGGTAAATTACTCAATCTGTTCAGTATTAATCATTGGATTAGGCCTAATCTTGACCTCCTGAGACAGAGTGTATTATACAGGATGGTATGATGCAGCTGGGGGTGTGGGGGTTGAATGTGAGCCACAAAACACTTCTATCCAGTCTGGAAACTTTTTCTCCTAGAAAAAAGATAAAACATTTCTTTGGGCAGCATTCACCCTAATAGCTAAATAGCTTCTTGTACTGTAATAGTGTAATTCTCCTCTAACTAGCTTAGAGACCAGCCAGCTTTTCCCCTTCTCCACATAGAATGCTAAAGCTGGGCATGGAGGCATGCTTTCTCCAGAGCCAGAAGTAGCAGCTGTGTCAGGGCGGACATGGAGAGTAATATCAAAATCAATCTTTCTTTTTCAAAGCCAGTTGGACCATCTTTGATAGAAGACATCTATACTGCAGACAAAATTCCTTACTTAAGCATGCATCGGCCTACTCTAGACTGGGTCAAGTGAAGCCCACCTGGGAAGCTTCTCCTGTGAAGACTTCAGTTGCCATCACAGAATCACAGAATGGTTGAGGTTGGAAGGGACCTCTGGAGATCATCTAGTCCAACCTCCCTGCTCAACCAGGGTGACCTACAGCATGTTGCCCAGGACCCTATACAGACGACTTCTGAATATCTCCACAACCTCTCTGGGCAACCTGTTCCAGTGCTCAGTCACCCTCACAATAAAAAAAGTTTTTCTTTATGTTCAGATGGAAATTCCTGTGTTTAGTTTGTGCCCGTTGCCTCTCGTCCTGTCACTGGACACTGCTGAAAAAAGTTGGGCACCATCCTCTTTACATTCTCCCTTCAGCTATTTATACACACTGATAAGATCTCCCTTTATACACACTGATAAGATCTCCCCTCGGTCTTCTTTTAGCCAGGCTGAACAATTCCAGCTCTCTCAGCCTTTCCTCATATGAGAGATGCTCCAGTCCCTTAAAAATCTCAGTAGCCCCTCACTGGACTCACTCCAGTAGCTCCATATCTCTCTTGTATTGGGGTGCCCAGTATTGGACACAGCACTCCAGGCGCGGCCTCACCAGGGCTGAGTAGAATGGAAGGATCACCTCCCTCAACCTGCTGGGGATGCTCTGCCTAATGCAGCCCATGTGATTATTGCTTTAGAATCCTGTATGGGATTGCAGCTGGAAGATTTTCTTGTGGCTACAGACAATAGCACTATATTTTGTTTTCAAACAGTATAAATCACTCCATTCTGTGCACTGAACAAGTGTGCCAGAGAAGTGCTGGTAGGACCTGATTTGGTCCCAACTTTACTCAGTTACTGAGGAGGCCAGATTGCAAAGGAAGATTGTTGCTATATAATATGTATCAGGGATTAGAACTGAGAGAGTAATTACAATAAAAATCAGATCTACAGATACATTTAGAATTTTTAAATCAGCTTAACTTCACAATCTTCATAGGTTACTCTGTTTGGTTACTTGCAGATATCTGGGGGAAAACTATATTTGCAAAAATGCCCACCAACAGGTCAAGCTTCACAGATTTTAGAACATAGATTATTTGCTTAGTAATTCATACCTTGGGTTGTGCAGATAAATAACACTTGCTTTTATCTTTCATTGTTTTCTATTTAAAGTAATATGTAAATTGGTCAGGAAGAGGACAAAATCCTGAAGCTCTGTTGGGTCATACTTGGTGCAGGAACACAGAAGAGGAAGTAAATAGTAGCTTACGGTTCTGTTTTGACAGTTTCCTAATTCTTAAGGCTTTGAGGACCAATTCACTCCCCTGAAGTAGCTCCAGACTTTAACAGGAGGAATAATTGTACAAGGTATGGAATTGCCAGACTCAAAGATTTGAGAGCTGTATCTTGCTTTTCTCTTTCAGTACTTTGCCAGTCCTCTGCAAACCTCTTGTACTAAATAACAAGCTGGGATCAAGTGATGTAGAAATAGCTAGAGCAGATTTCCTGTTAAAAGGAGGATCTTTCATTGCCTCTTCTTCAGAGATGAATTACAGGAGCCAAAAGTTGCCTTCATTTTTCCTAATGTATCAGTGACACATCTTTATTCAGCAGTGCAGAAATGAATTGTTTAACACAGAGGCTAAATCTGAATATCTCAGTGTATCAGCTGAATATTTAGAAATGGCAGAAGTGTTTTCAGAAATCAGGATATTTAATGAATCATTGAAGTAAAGAATAAAAAGGGTCAAATGCCTAAAAAATACTGTTTCAAAGTTGGACAGCTCTACTAACAGATCTGTAGATGATGTGTGTATAATAATCACGTTCGATTATTTCCTAAACTCCTTTTTCACAACACTTCCACATAACTTTCCAAACTCAGCTTCTGCTCCAGAGATGTTCTGCTGCCTCATCCCTGGTGGTAGCCAGGCAGGACCATGGACCCTGTTCCTTGTCGGGGAAAACTTATCAGGCTCCAGAGGTAAGTTCATTGCATTGTATACCCTGTTCAACCCAGGTGCAGTACTGTTACAAATACACTGTAAAAACAAAGCCAATGGCTTACTGCAGCAATTTCAATACATTTTGGAATAAGACTATCTGTATCAGAGAGAATGATTTCTGTTGACAGTTATCCACTGTTTGGATACAACTATATAGCCATAGGGGTGTCCCTGGAAAATATGAGCCGTTAGACCCGACAGTGAACAAAAGAAATTACTCTACACCTGCCATATATGGCACTATCACCTTCTCTCCTACACTTATTGGCAGTCAGATCATGAAGTCTATTAAACCTGGAGGCTAACAGAATGGAAGCTGAAAAGAACACTGGAAACATATTGTCAGGAAAGAAACCTTTCAGAAAAGAACAGCTCAACTCAGTGCAGAAATAACCAAAGCCCTGGAGAGATAGTTTGGACCAGATACAGAAGGTCACATTTTCAAAGTTTTTATACTGTTGAATTGGACTTTTGTGCCCAAAATAGCAGATGAAAGTAGAAATTATGTCCACTAATCATTTTTAAAATAGGAAAAACAAGGTAAAAGGGCACCAATCACTTGGACAGCCAAATGCTACCAGAGCCATACCAACAAATGTTTGAAGTAGAAATTAAGGATGGAATTTTCAAATGTCCAGAAGGTCAACTGAAATGATCCAAGGCAGTGCAGAGAGGATCTGAAGCTGTAGCAGTCGGTACCAAGCTGGAAAATCAGCTCTGGCAATATCTGCATTGTCCTTAGCCCTGTTGTATTTTAAAGCACAGAGATTAGCTTCAGTGAAGACTGCTGAAGGGTACAGTTAGAGAGAACTGACAAGTGAGGCAATTGCAAGCATAAAGTAAGGAGCATAGAGAATTCTGACAGAAACAGATGAAGGAGAGGGCAGGCCATGTTCCTCAAGGATGCCTAGGCTTCAGAGAGAAATGTTAGAAAGTCCTTTTACTGAGATATACTGAGCCAGATGTATATCAACACAAAGATCTGTCTTTTTTTGTTCTGAGCATTGCCTATGATTATGGAGGACTAAGCTCAAAGATCCCAGAGGTCTTCTGTTTTGTTATATTAGCAAACTTCTCAAAGTTTCTGCATTTTTCAATTATATTTAAACACTTCATGAAGTTTTTTTTGTGATCCACTGTTATAATATGGTATATAAATGACTTAGTTTTCACTAGGCAATACTTTCAAGGTGCAAAGATCATTAGCACCTACCACTCCCTGAAAACCAGTGGGTGCCTTGCCTTGGAAATATGTAGCTTTGGAATCCGAATATTCTCTGTTTCCTTGGCCATACTGCTTCCTGACTAGCATTGCCCATTTCGGGGACTTTGATGGAACCATGCTGACCTCTGGTACATATTTTGCATTGCTCCATTTTTCCCCCTATCTAATTTTCTATTTCTGGGCCCATTTTCCATGTTTGTGCAAGCAGCACTTGACAGGTGACTTTGATTCAGCATTAATTATTTACTAAATTGTAGGAATCAGATTAAGAATGAGGATGTGAGATTGTGACCAAGCTTAACATGCAATTTAAAATTGATGTCAGGCCATATTCACTTATATGAATGTTTCCATTTTGGAAAGAGAAATGCTTACCTGTTCTGGCAAATCATCCCCTTTTTAACACAGTCCAGGCCCTCTAGGCAGACTTACTGCCTAGCTGGCAAGCAGCCCCAGATTCACACTGAATTCCACAAAGGGGAAAATGCCAACTTTTCGTCATCCGAAGGAAAGCTGCAGAGTACATCCTTTCCTCTTAAATTGCCATCCCCTCCTAAATTCCCACTTGACAGATTGCAAGAAAGAAGCACATACTTCACACTCTGCAAGAAAACTGCCCTGTATAAGTTTTTAAGAATGCTTGGGAGTCAACCAATCACAATGTTTTGTCAAATTCTGCTTCAGACTGAAATTCAAGCCAGAAGAGTATATAGTAGAAGATGTTAAATTTAGTCATTTAAAAATCTTTTTGCACTTAGGGCCAAATTCAGCCTTGGGCGCCACAGTCAATGAGAGCAGACATGCATCCTTCGTTGCAGGGGTCCTGCTAGGCAGAACACGCTGTGGACAGAACTTTGTTTTTTCCTTTGTGCAGTGGAGAGCATGACCCCATCTGAAATTAATTATCACTTGTTATAGACCACAGCAAAACTGCTGTACCATGTATAGCTAAGAGACACTACCAAACCTGTAGACAGATCAGAGGGACCATGATGTTAGACAGACTTCTGTGTCCCATGGAAATATCCTGCCTGGCTGCTCCAAAAGGGGTGGAATGAAGGAAGTACTAAATCCCAGTTTTCAACCCAAGGGGTTTTGTCCTTGAAGGAATCCTTCCTCATTCTCTCTGGATGCACAAGAACACCCAAATCAATGCAGTTATGTTGGAAGTAAGCTACAAGATTTAGGGTACTGAACTCAAGGAAAGCTTGACCCTGAGGACTTTTTAAATCCAGATAGTGCCTCTTCAAAAAGAAAGTGGAGGAAAGAAGCCAGGACCTACTTCACTACAACATGGCACTGAATGGGATAATGGAAGTCTTTATGGCACTGAAGGCTACTAGGATGGACACAATAGCATGGAATTTCTATTCTCCATGACAAAGAATTTGATGGAATATTCAACCCAATTTTCATACACTGGAAGCATGGAAGAGAAATTTACTCCTTGGGATAGCATTTAATAACATGTTAACATTTAATGATTTTTTAAATGAAGTAATATATATACATGTAAATTTTAAAAATATGTATTTCAAATTATACAGATGATCCATGATAGGAAAAAATAAAATCATTTAAAGATTGTAATAATGATTGAGAGAACTGAGTTTTGAGTGCAGAATTACATCATTATCTCAAAAATGCCAAAGTTTAGAAGTAAAGTCTCTTTTAATTATCTGAAAAAAGCATTTCCTTTGTTTTGACAGGTGCTCATTCAATTGACAGATTCCAAGATCATGCCAAGAAAATGCACAGGGATATTTTAAAGCAACTTATGCCCATCCTTCCTTTTTACCTGCATGAAGGATTTCCATGTTTTCATTTTGGATTTTAAGGGAATCCAGCTGCTTAATCTCTTCTCACCTCTTGGGAAGATTTCCTTCCAAGGAGATAACCTAGGGTGCTCCTAATTAGCTCTACAAATGGTCAAAGAGTTTTTTCTCAAAGCAACATGGAGATTTTCTGCTTTTGCATAGAAGTATGGATGACAAAAACTGGGATCTCTAATTTGTTAAAATATATTTTTAATGTAAACTTTCTAATTAATAATTTTATTGATACAAAATTTATCCTTATTTTTATGTCTATAATGAACTTTTTTTTCCCCCTTCATTATTTATGGAAGGATTCAGTGGCCTAAACACAACCACATGGAGTCATTTCAGATAATTTAGAATGTCCTGCCTGACCTCCAGGTGCCACTCAAGAAGCGTGGGCTCTCCGAGTTCTTTGTTATATCTACCAGTCCTGTGCAGATATCCTGGATATCCTTGGGTATCTAAAAAGGCACTAGACACCACTGTTTAGAGAATAGTACTGGGTCAATTACCAACATAAGTACCTCAGAGAAAAACAGCAATTATTATAATCCCATTTGTATTTATGTAGAATTTCCAAATTACTGTTCAAAAGTACTTCTGTAGAGAGGTTCAAAAGTATTCATCACACATTGATTGGGCTGATAGCTCATGTAAATTCTGAGCTCTTCCAAGAAAAAGAGACCTTTTTAATGTTTTTTTTTTGGTTAGTCTTCAAAATCAACAACTGCATGCAGGAATTTCCTGTGCCATGCTCAAATTATTTAAGATAAATTTGATAGTGTATTCTTTTCCTAGTGGGTCCACTTGCATTTATTAAGAGAAGAGTAAAAAGTTATCTTGATAAACAGATCACTTTTCTACAGGGTACATGTAATCAAAAGCAAATTTTGGGTGTCAACTTGTTCTTCATCTTAGTATTCAGAGACAAATTAAGTAAAGCAAGCATTTCTCATTTGTAAATCTGATGTTACTCCTACATATCAGAACAGCTCTCCATGGAAGTTGGAGGTTGCTGCTAGTTTTACAATTACACTTTTTGTTCTATGTTATTCTAATAATAAGACATATGAAGCAGTGAACTGCTGTATTGATGGGGCTTGGCCAAGAACAACAATAAAAAAAAAAAAAGTTTTCAAAAAGCCCTGCAAAATGTTTATGACTTCTAATCTTCAGCACATGAATAAATACATCTGACAAATTGCAGAGTACCTTACAAAGGCCTTTCCCAACCTCTCTAATTTGAGTTCAATTACATGTATAGTGTTTAGAAGCTCAAGTTCATCTTGCCAATGTTTTGAAACTAAGGTTGCACTACATACCATTAACTGTAAAATTGAAGGGCAGGTAATAAGTTATAATTATCCTATTAATCACCTGCAAAGAATTGCATTCAAGGAAGAATGCATCCTCAAATTACAATAACTGGTGGTTTGAAGGAACCCATTTTTTTCTATTCTTGGCTGGAATACGCTTGGAGTTTGCTGTGCAAGTTCATGAATATTATGTTGAAATCAAGCAATGTATGTACTATTGGCCATGTGGTGTAGATTGCCATAAATCCATGGATGTCAACGGACATGGCATCCTCTCTGGAGTCTTTTTCTCTTCTTAGCAGCCACAGCGCATATTTTCTCTTTGAAATTCCTCTGCACCAGCACACTTAATGCATGTCCCTAAAGATGAAGCTGTGAGTAAGAGCCCTTGAGAATAATGATTCCTGCATGAGAAATTTCAAGTTATTAATGATTGTGTCCTTTTTCAAGTGAATTATAAATGGTTGTGTGCTTACTTTTGTCTTCATTCTCAGTTATTAAGTATCTCCTGGAATATGCTTTGCTATATTTTGCAAACAAGTAGATTCAAAACTAATACAATTTCCTAGGCTCTAGTTCCTCTATTAGGAAATGGAAGAAAGTCTTAATTCCAGTATATGTATCTTGTTTTGTTTTTCACAGTAGGTATTTTTTCTGAGATAATAGATAGCCAGTTAGTTACAGGAAAAGTGGTAGTCAGGTGTTATAGTGTTAAATCAAAACAAGGCCTTTTTCATAAATGGGTACCACCACCAAATGGCCATAACTAGATAAAGGGAGCCTGGCACCTACACAGAGGAAGACACATTGTATCATTAGCATTATTTACCTGGTGAGAATGGGTTTAGAAGGGCTATCAGTGCCTCAAGAAACTACTGCATCCTGACAAGGAAGATCATGACAGAGGATGTGAATGATAGCACCCAGGAACAGAAGCCGATCAAGGGAGCAATAAGGTGCATTCACTAAGATTTTCAAATGCCTCAAGCTGGGTTTCTTAATTCATATGTCAGCACCTAAATAAAAGGTCCAACACTGAGTTGAGCAGCCATTTCAAAAGTGCATGCCAGCATACACTCCTTTATGGGACTTGTCAAAGGTGATAGAAAATGAAACCCAATAAACTTATTTTTTTTTGTGAACATTTCTGTTTTTCTGTAGAGTATGAAAGATCTTCTGAACAAGTCTAGCAGTCTTCACTTCAGTATCATTTTCTTTGCCTTTCTTTCCACATTAGACTTTTGTTAATTTTTAGGTTACCTTACCTGCTTCCAAAAAGAAAATAGGAGGAGCTATCTGGCATTGCTTACTTGCCATCTAAGTTTCTTAACACCAATAGCCACTCTTTAAGAGACTCAATTGCTCCATTCCCTAAACCAGATTCCCTGTAGCTTGTGAACATCGCAGCTAGTTCTTAAGAGTGAGCATAACCTGCATAACCATATTATATAGCCTGTTGTAAATGTGCACCTAGGCTGACATGCAGTCCAACATCAAGATTTCCTTAATCAGAAAAAGAATAGCGTATGTATGGGCTTTCCCTCCCTTTTTTAATGATATTTAAAGAATATAAAAATTTTGTGGCTTAAAGTTACGGGAAAATTTTAAAGTAGGGAAGGAAAGGTGCCTGTTCATTTCTAACATTAAAGGCTCCACTCTAGTCCTTCCTAGAAATTTCTGTGGCAGTTGAAGAATCACTGAAACTAAGATTCACTAGAGGATTGAGCTTAAAACTCAGCAGCTAAAGGGGGAAAACGTTTCTGACAGATAGTGACATCTATCCATGTCCACTATTGAGAGCAAGTTTGAGGAAAGGATGTTTCTATTAAATCTCTATTTCCTTGATTATTTCCAGCTAAGTTTGAGAACCTTAAGAACTCTTGAGAACTCTTAAGATTTGAGAACCTTAAGAGTTCCCTAAGAAAAAAATATATAGAGAAAGCTGTTATTCTATTCATTGTATGTATAATGAAAAAAATAAGCACAAAAAGTCTTTTTCATGCTGGGTCATAAAGATGGAAAACAGATTAACAAGGGCATTTAGAAAAAACTTGATAGGTTATAGGCATTTTCCATTGCAAGATACAGTACGTCACATCAGTCTCACAGGCATGAAGTCTTGAACTTGAAGGGAACTAGAACACTAGCTTGCAATTTGGCACTAATTAATACATTTGATTGGAGAGAGTATTTAGCTATTGCCATTTCCCCTGGGGGAGAGGAAGGTAATGTAATACCACACTTTATAGCAAGATTGCACAGACTATGGCAAGAGAACCTGCAACAAATTCACAGTTTACGGTTAAAAACATTTGTCCTTACATAACTGATTTTGTCTGCATCTTCAGCAGGTTTATTATTATTCTTATGACACTTACAGGAGAAAAGATATTCCAGTGGACAACAGAACCATTTTTCACTAGCATGAATGTTTGCCTTCTGTTTTTGTACATAAATAGCAGATACTCATGTTTACCTGGTGTGATGATCCATTCTCAAAAGCTTTTTAATAGTGCATTCAGTGTTTGATAACTCCTGGACACCCAATTTAAATTACATACAGACCAACCTGAATCTTCATTTTTATCTCAAAAAAAATTTTTTTTTGATGTCTTGGACACATTTTTATTATTGTTCTTCAATTTCAAGAGCCTCTGAAATGTGTTCTTCCAGATGGCAGTTGAAGAAAGTGTCAAAATACTGCAGAAAATGTTCCTTTCAATATTCAGTCTCTAACACTAACAGGTGCCTTGCAAAAGCTCATTTCTCCATGCTAGTTGGCTGAAAGTCTGATCCTGATGATAGATGATATACACACCAACGACAACCACTGATTTCAAGTCTGGTATTCAGCACAACATCACCAAAAGCAATTTTAAGGTATAAATCTTACTCAGAACTGGGAATAATTTAGGCAGACACTAAATGATTCATATAATCATCTTATTTAGATGTATTTATCAAACCAAAAGGGGGTTTCAGCTCATTTGAGGTCTGCTCATTTCTAAGACATGTACAAATGGCATGGTTTCTATACCCAACAAAAAAAGTCTACTGCTATTGTTTTTTAAAAGAAAATCAAAGATAAGAGTTTCAGCAAACTTGGACTATTCTCTCCACCTTCTATGATTTACATTTTACCTCATTTCCTAAAAGGGCGTTTATACAGGCTTCAGATGCATCACAGATGGCAGTAAGGTCATGTCCTCCCTCCAGTGCCAACACAACACGGCCATCCGCTAGCTTCAGCAATTGCTTGGTTAGGTGACCAAAACCTAGTATTCAAATACAGTAGTGCAAATAATTAAAGCAGAACAGACATTATAGGCATGTTTGACATCTGCCACATGAGAATGTAGAAAACTCAGGGATATTGCACAGGAAGCATGGGATATATTTAGTCCAGTATCCTGTTTCTAACTGTGGCCCACACCAGGTGCTTTGGAGTTAGGTATATGGAATTTTGTATGAGGCACATGTGAGATAATGTCCCTCATGCTAATCCCTAAGAGCTGGAGATTAGTTGAAATATGAGTTTGTCTCTCTCTTCTTACTGTCATTAACTACTGTCAGCCTGGATTCTCTTGCTACTTGCACATCAATGTAGCAAACACCCATATTATTTAGAGATACCTGACATGAACCTGAAGTAAGTCTCAGTTATCATATCATCAATATGACAAATAATACTTACTATTAAAATAAATTAGAATTTAAAAATATATATTCTTTTCATTTTAGATTATGAAGTTTTTGTGCAGAGATTGCTTCCTCCTCTGTATTTGGTGTTTGATTCTGATATACAATCATAGAGTGAAAAACAGTGGAAATGTTACATCTCAGCTCCATTCTGAAGTGTTTTTGGAGGCAGCACTAATAACCGGATCAGCAATTCTGATTCAAGGTTTCAATAAAGGCTGAAACTGTCCAGAATTTCCCGGAAAACTCTACCAGCATCCCTTGATCCTGACCTACAGTGTTCTAAGATATTCAGCATCACAGCCAAAAATGTCGGTACTTCACTTTCTGTGGTGATATATAACTACATAAATACTACCATAAAGATTACATCTGTGATGAAGTAAAATTAGTTTATTTCATTTTTAATGACAAGACAAATTGTATGAAAAAAAAGTTCATTTGGAGAGAAGGGATATTTTAAATTTTGTGGTAGTTTCCTAGGACAGCTGTTGTTTTTGATTAATCTCCTTTAAGTGAGCAATAATAAGTGAAGTTTTGAAGCTATTGAAGTTAAATACCCATCACATCTTGTTCTTAATTTTTCTGTTTGTTCTGTTCTAGTTGCTCTGCTGTTGGTCATCATTACTCATTCCGGTGCATTTCATAGACTTAAAAAAGCACTTAGAAGACACCTTCTAAAGCTCAGGTGCTATAAAGATAGGAAAATCAGGGGTTTTTTTTTTATCATGTTCCAGTGAAGAAGGTTGCCAGAAATTAAAAATTTTAAAAATTACAAGCATATTTTCTAGAGAAATTTTCCCAGTCACAAACGTAAGCCCTGACCCTCCAAACAAGCAAATACACAGTTAGTTCCATTTAGCTGATAGAACTCTGTCAAGCACATACATAACTGTTTTAAGAACAGAGACCTTAATGATAACTTTTTTTTCAAACTGTTCTGTAAAAAAAAAAAAAAAACTAACAAAAAAAACCAACCCTGCTTGCCATTTAATCTATAGATGACCACAGAACACTTGTGGTAAAATATTACTTCCTTATGCCATTCCACAATCTTCTGTACCATCTAAGAACTGCAGTTTTGATTCTAGCAAACTACACTGCGGTTCAAATTACATATAGGGTTGAAAAACAAATAAAATCTTAAATCTCTCATTTAAGCGCAACCTTTCCTCATGAACCTCTCTACAAAAGAGCAAATTTAGACAGGATAATAAAAATGAAGGAAGGAGTGGAATGAGGATAACCTTTGATCTTTAGCCAATTTCTACTTTCTTTTACCTACAGGATTTATTTCTGTCTGCATGCTACAAGTGATCTTCAGATCCACAAGAAGAGAGTGCCAGCAGCATAAAGTGACTCGTACATACAGTTTTTAAAGGAAATGAAGAAGAATGAATAGGCACAGACTTCCCACATCCACAAACTCTGCAACTCACCCTTCAGGTCTGTGAGAAGCCCAGCAGCACTTTTAAGACACCATTATCCCTCACATTAAACAGCTTCTGTTAAGAGAGGAAAGTTCTACAGTATTTCCCCTACACATTTTGAAAATATTATTTGGCCACAAATGCTCTTGTAGCCACACCTTAATTTTGGGGGCATGTGTGGCAATAAATTTAAAGACTCTCTCAATGCCTTTTTCTTCTTTTAGATAACCGTACACAATATATCTGATAGACATCATTATAATGTTAGATTGTCTGCTTGCTTTCCTAATGGTGTTCCTAGTATCAATGTTATAATAATCATTCCTGGCTGAGTAAGGAACCGCGCAATGAGCCATACAGAAAGCATCTTTTCCAACAGAGATCCTGGTAACAAGATAAAGTGTTGCCAAAGCAAACCAACATGATGGGGTCTTTTCTTCAGCGTAATTACACAGAGAAAGTAAAGGCGACTTGCTAGAAGGGGAGGAAACTACTTTAGCCAACAGAACCAATGTTGCCTATGACTGAATGAGTTATGGAAATTCTTAACATAGAAACTTGGATCCCGTGTCACTGCAGCAACCTAAGAAAGATATTAGTCTCCTCGAGGAAATCCCCTGGAGTGCAGAAGTAACAAAATGGGAAGAAAGGAATCCCATTCAAGTAATGGTTTTAAGATGGGCTGTAGTTCATGCCAAATAATTAAGAAAAACAAGAAGAAAATAGTAACAAGCACCATGAAAAGAATCAGTCATCTCCCCTGATATAAGGAGATCTGATGCCTCCAACCAACTCTAATGTGCGAAAGGAGTTGGACAAGCATTTTGAATCCTCAGTCTTCCAACTTACATGAATCTTCAGATTTCAGCAGCAGTTCTTGGCCCTTCTGCTGTGACAGACAGCAAAGGTGCCAGATGTGATGCTGGCTTTAAAAGATCATTTCAGTTTGGATTTACTATATTCTGAAACTGTATGCTTTTTCTGTGGTGCATAAGATTTATAGGTTAATGACATTTTATAAAAACAGAAAAAGTTCAAGTATAAAAGAAAACTCATGCTAAAACATCAGTGCTTGATTTTCAGTCCAGCCTTAAATTGGCATTCCCTTTTTTTGAGGCTGTATTTTACTGGCACAAATGCCTTCAGTCCATTTAGAATCTGAGTCCCTGACTCAATAAGAAACACTTATTACTCAGGTCTTGAAATAGCCCAAATAGTATCCACAACTCTTTGTGTCCAAGAGGACGGATACAAAAGTCACATGCCATTAAAAAAATGAAATAGCATTTAAAAATCCAACTATTTAGGTGAAAAAAAGACGAGACATTCTGGGGTATTTATCAAATGTTATTGTAAATGTGCTGTCTCAGTGAATTTGTACTTCAGAGAAGCAGTACGATTTTTTAAAATTAGGCTCATGTTGTGTGCCAGAAAACTGTGAGCATGGTTTTGTGCCAGCAATTATTTTTAGACATAATTTTAGTAATTTAAATGTTAAAAGTACCTGTTTCCTTCACAGATCCAGTATTTAGACATCCAGGGTGGAATCTGCAAAAGCACTTAATATTGGCTTGCTATGATCCTAGTGAAGACAATGATAAATGTTCAATTTACACAAGGAACAGCACTAAAATGCTACCAAGTAGTTTTGAAAATCCTACTTGCTAATTGCTTTACATTTTGCTGACAAAAAACAGTGGGTGCACAGCTGTGCCTCTAAGCAAAAAAGAAGACCAGATTATAACTGAAATGATTATAAGACCCTATTCAAATACGAAAAGTGGAAAATGCAGTAAGCTCTTTTCGAAAACCTACAATTGTGTACATTGCACACAGAAGAACAAAAAGCACAAAAAGCAAAAGACCATTTAAAAAATATTGCTACTTTTTAAGTACTAACAAAAAAACTGATGCAGCAAATTTACTGCAGCATTTGAGAAATACCGCTGTGTATCTTCTTTCTGACTTACTATTTATCAACCTGAAACAATTTTCCAAGAGCCAGATTTCTAAAAATTGCTGTCCGCTTTTCATCTGTGCTCCTGGATGCAAGTAATTGTGACAGAAGGTAACATTCGAATCTGAGTTACAAACTGCAGCTCAACCATTTAGGTAATATATTGCATACAAACAATACAAAAATAGAAATATATCAAAACCCAGAGTAGCATAACTAGACTATTTTGTCGTGGATTGCAAATTATAAATTTCATTTTCTAGTGTACAATTTGAACTTTTGTGTTATTTTGTATTGTTATATATTGGAGAAATACACAGTATGGAAGCTATTATCTGATGACTTTTGAAGTGAAAATATAAACTTTTAAAATGAAAACATTTAACATTCTTTATTTATACCCTTTTCCCTCCTCCGATACTATTTGCAGAGTAGCTACAACATTCAGCCTTATATTAGAGAATATTTTATTGTGAGAAGGCAGAAAGAGAGAAAACTAATACTTTATTACACTAATGAGCAAGCTGCCAGACTACTATTAAAGGACACAATGTGCTAATCACTTGAATTACCATCTACTCCAATGTCAGCTTTTTGTGGATTGTTTGATGCCCCGGTATAATAGTAAGAGTCCCAATCTTTTTGCTTTTGTGGTAGACAACCCCCACATGTGCTCCTTCTAGTTCTGCCAAACAGCAAAGAATGATGTAGGAGAGTCTTCTGACTGCTTCATTCAATCAAAGATGCTGGATTTACTTAAAAACAAGAAAAAGTATTCAAGCCTATAAAAAGAGAGCACCAAGGCATTCCAATTTTCTATTTTTGTTACTGTGGTATCCTTACTCTGACAACCTGAAATAGAGAGCAGGTAAGAAAATGTTTGAACCAGGTCAGTTCTCCTCCAATGGATTCATTACACAATTTTATTTTGTACTATGGCTAGATGAGATAAAGCTAATGAGTCAGAGCATGTACATATAGCCTCTCATTTTGAGAAGGAAACATTTGAGAATAAAGATTACTTTTAAATGTTTTTCTCTCACCCTTTCCTCAGTAGACAGGGAAAGGAACCGTATAGGAGGGGAATACTCCAAACAAAACTTGCAGCACTCCTGGTCTGCATATACCATAATATATGCAGCTTGATTTGCTCTTCAGTGAATGTGCAAAATCTCAGTTAAGGGGGCTAAACCTGCCTCAGAAGATGACAGACCCCTTTCCTCTCCCCCACTGCACATAAGGAGAGCAGATGTCTCCTGTACAGTCGCTCTTTGGGCAACGTCAGGCTTAGCAGAGCCATTTCTCACAGGGGAGGTGGCTGGTGGAAGAACAACAGCCGAAAGGGTGGTGAAGCTTTGGAGAAAGCCTCAGTGAGGCTCCTGCTGCAATGGGGCCCCAATAGCTCTTCCAGCTTTAGCATCTTAAAAGCTACAATCCGACCCTAAATTACAGGCAGGGTTCTGGTGAGCTCCTCTGGTTATTCAGAGCAGTCTGAGAGGAATACACCCAAAACACAAAAACTCCACAGTCTCTCTCCTGGACCTCCAAGCATGTATTTAACTATTTACCATTTAATCATGTCATTACTCTCTAATTTACTGGAGAATGTGTTTTCCTCTCATTAAAACTGTTACAGTGATCATTGCCAAAAGTCTACCCACCAGTGTTCTGCGCTCCTTCCCTGTGGTTCCTTCGTGACTATTATTTGATTAATTTTCATTGATATTCTTCCAACAACAGCATCTAAAATTAACTGGGTCAGTTTTTACATAACTTCCTGAGTCATCAGGCTACACGTCCTAAATAAATATGTCCATACAGGAGTTAAATGGTAATTTACCCTTCCAGCACTGGCTGGAGCCAGAAGATTTTGCAAAGCTTGTGTTCTATGATAAGAAAACATGTTATTCTCAGGTCTTAATTCAACACCTTTTATTCAGTCAATACTTCATTTGGATTAAGTCAGAGGTTTGACTTAGTTGGCGGGATCTGGCCCTAAGTGAGGGGGAAGGGGAGATTTCAATGCCAAATACATTCTTATGAAAAATGTTTTCCAAACAGCAGAAGTTATAAATGTTAGCTTTAAGGTACTTGAATTTAAAAGGAAAATATCTAGCCTCCAGGCATTAGCTGCTGATTTCTTGCTTTTAATACCATAGAAGGAAGCTTGGTAACAGTTTAAATTACATGTCTCAAGCAGGCATTTAATTTAGATTAAATTAGACAGTAATTGTACGTTAAATAAATACCAATGGTCTCAGAAACACATTTTTTACAGATTAACAATTTATGTAATAGATGTTTTTATTGCATGCCTGTTAGTTCTACAGTAATATGTTTTTCATAATTAACTGCTCTTTAGCTGCTACACTGAACATAACTTATTAAATCTCTATTAAGTACATGTACTCAAGGATACACAGGATGCCTTCCTGAAAACCAAACAATGCAAACCTCTCTCACCCAATACATCCTGGGAGGAGGGAGCAGATAGAGAGGGAGAGACCATCTTGCCAGCACTCAAAAGGTGGTCTGGACATCTTCAACTCTCTAAAGATATGTAGGCAAGTGGATTCCATAACTGATCTCATTTGTGTAGTCCTCCAGGAAAGAGGAACTTGCAGACCTCCACCATATAATGGCAGCACCGGCCATCTGACGAGATGTACATCAGAGAAAACACGTGAAGGAAGAAGCTTCCCCAAAACTGTTCTGCCAGCTCATTCATGCTATAAAAGAGTTTTCTTTTGTATCTTATATTATCAATTTATAGGGATTTTGCATCATCTGGGAAAGGTAATGGCAGTGCACAAAATGAGGATTATGAATTTAGAGCTGTTATATTGCTCTCACATGGACCAGAAGGAAAAAGTCTACCACAGATTTCGGCTGCAGGAGACAAAACAAGAACCTTTGGATGTTCCCAGAACTGGTAATGGTTTGGGCTGGATATTTTTAGCTCTGTTCTTGCTACCTATTTGCTCCATGCCTTTCTTCTCATTTTCCTCACATTCTCTTCACCTCTCCCCCATGTCACACCTAGCTCAAGTAATAACTTCTCCACTGTCCTGCCTTCCTCCCCCTTTTTTCATTTTGCTTCCTACTGAGCAAATCCTCTACCAAGTAAATCTGGAGAGAGAGCAAGACTATCCATCTCACAGGTTTTTTCAAGATTTTTTTCGGGAACATGTAGCTGTTCAGCATCAGAAAGAAGAAACAGAGGGAAAAGGTAGAACTGCAAGTAACTTGCTGGCAGATCAGAAACTCGAATTCAGATCTCTCTTCTAAATCAGGCTGTTGTTTTTTCTTGAGGGGGTGTTCCCTGTGGGATTGGTGGGGGAGGGGTGTTGTTTTGAAAAGAGATTAAAAATCCCTCAAAAGGGATTTTGTAGGGGTACCTTAATTCCCCTGATATACATCAGCTTAAAACCCATCCCACATGCTGTTAAATCTGTCAAGCTAATAGTGCAATTTGTAGCACTGATATCATGATAGCTTCTTCCAAATCTGATCAGGTTGTCTGATTTAAACCAATACACAATATATGCATCTGCTGATACAATTTACAGATGATTATATCTCCAAATCTAAGTCCAGACTCAAAAGGATGGCTAGAAAACAAGACATCTGATAAAAAAAAATCCAAAGCATGAGGAATTTGTTTCTAAACCACACTGGAATGAAAATCAAATACTAATATTGACTATCCAATTAAATCAGACACCTTGATTAAGTTTGGAAAAGGTTATTATAATACTACTGCCTATTTTTTAAATACATGGAGTTTCTGCTTTTATAAATCAGTATAGCTGAAATGTGGGCACTGAGTTATGATTGAAAACAATCTGATGGGAAGATCTAGCTCTATGTTTTTTAACTGAAGAAAAGCCAAGTAAGTTAATTTTGAATAGACCCAAGAGACTAACACAAAGGATCTGATTTAAAGCCCGTCACTCAGAAGCTGAGAACTGACTGCCATTTTCTGAAGATGGTCTACAAAATTCTGCCAAGAAAAGCAGCATGGACTGAATGATCTTTCCAACATATACAGTTTCTTGGAGTCTATGAATTAAGGCTCTCGCTTTGTCATTTACTAACCCTGTCACAGCAACAAATCACATTAAATTAAGGGTTAGTTCCTTAGCCAGTGATAATCAGCATATACCATTATCTAAAGACCTGGCCTCCAGATGTGGCTCATTCATCATTCTAAGACAAGGGACACAGGCACAATGGGCATATTAGGGATGGGTTCTTGCAGGTGGATAGAGTTGAGGTAAATACTGGATTTCCTAACAAATTTAGTATCAAGTCTCCTCATAAACTCAGTATAAATATCAGAGGCCTAGTGCCTCTCAGAATTTGGATCATGTTGTTTAATAAACATGACTTTATAATATTAGGAGGGAATAAGGCAGTGCATTTTAAAAGGATTACTGTACATCTCAAATAGTTACTCACATTCCCCCTGGCCTTGTGCCCGCTAACCCCACCTGACACATACTATAATCACCCAGAAATGCACTGCCTGTCACCACTTATTGAAAAGTTAATGTGTAAAACTCACTAAAGGAAATGGTATTGAAACTAGGTTTGGGTTTGGCTCCTTACAGTCTTCTGATTAATTGCAATTTCCAAGTAAAATACATTGAGCAACTTTCTATTATGCTGTTCTGTTACAAAAATGTGTAAGAATAAAGGACGTGATTTCAGCCCATACAACAGGCTCTTTGTGCCTCTTCATACTACTAAAAGGACACACAGATGCTTGAAAAGGTGGATAGAAGCCCACAGAGTAAAAGAAAGTGTGGCTACCAATTGAATGACATAGGTGGCTCTACACAGCCTCTTTCCCAGATGGAGAAGTCATGTTAGAACCTTGTCACACATGTTACTATACAGCAAAGCTTGTGAGATCCTTAAGCTGCTGGGAGCACAGAAAAGGTGGCACAGAACTACATGGGCCTCAGATGAAGGCAGGTGTGACTTTACTCTGTGTCACAGTCGGGTGAACACAATCAAAAATATTTTTACTTGCTGTTTCCCAAAAAGAAATTTGGGACTTATCCTCATCACAGCTATGTAAGATTTTTAAAACTTAAGAGTAACAATTCTTCAATTTTTTTATTCTGTAGACATTAGGGCCAGATTCAGATGGTTCCATGTACAAAAGAGACTGATCTGGAGCAATGTTAATTGGAGTAGGAGTGGCCTCCTAGTTCCCCAGAAAACTTTCTCCCTGAATACACATATAAGAATAAAATCTTTCCTTAGAATATCCCTTCCCTGTCCTTCCAGTCTTCTGAAATACTCATTTCTCAGAACAATTGATCCATTCCATGAGCTTCTGTGGCCAAATGGTGGTCTATTAACTACCACTTGAAAAGAGATGCTCCAGAAACTTTCCTGGAATTCTTCACCCAGTGGGTTTCCACCTTTTCAAATGATGAAATAAGAATGAAATTGCATCCTCGCAAGGCCCGAGTGAAAAATGTCTTCAGATGGCTAAGCAGTTACGCAGTACTACTTTCTGGATTTTCTCAGAGCAAGGAGTAGAGTCATTCAGGAATGACCTGATTTTTAGGATCTGTAGATAATTAAATGGCCACTGTCTCTCCTGTCACCATAGCATGAAAGCAGTATCAAAGGTAGCTGGCAGACCTAAAATAATCAGTAATCTCCATCCAGCAATAGAAACATCAAGACAAACAATGAAATTTCTGTGCTACACTCAGGCCTACACCCAGCTAAGCAGTGTCAAGGTAACTTGAGGACTCCAGATGTTGTTGCAGCTGCATTACCACAGCCATCTTAGTCACTCTCCCTAAAAGTGGGAAGTTCAAAAATCAAGCAAAAATCAGTCAATCACTCTGTGAGGATACTGCTTCTTGAGCAAGATCAGCAATTTCTTTTTCAAGGAAAAAGCAATATATTGGCTTTTCTAAATGATGATACTGAAAATCTACTACCAGAATAGCTACTGTTTCTCCCTGCAGAGTTTTAACAACTGGAAGTAAAAGAACCTGCTGTCAGAGCAAAGCTCAAAGCTCCCTAGTGGCTCCAGAAACTTAGCAAACAGCAGATACTGAACTACAACATCAGGATTGCATTTGTTCTTCCTTCTGACAAAGCTGAAGAGCCACAGCAACTGAAAGCTTGGACAAAAATTATGCAAATATAATAGTAAATCCACTTACAAACCTTTAACAACAAAGGCTTTTAACTGTCTCACTGCAGATAAACAGAGAAGCTCATCAAGGCAAAATATCAAATTCAGAACAGCTCCACATATCGGAATATGCGGTCATCCTCACAGAGGAGGAGGAACTTCTCAGTCATTCTCAATTTTAGCAGAACTGCTGGTTTCATTGATCTGCATTTCAAAAGAAACATTCATGAATTGAAATACTAGGATCCTCCTACTGTTCTTATCTAAATTTTACAGCTGGCCACTATGATAGAATAATTAATCAATTAATATTAATTACACGAGAGAGAGAGAGAGAGAAAGAAAACACAAGATGAGACATGGGAGAACTGGGAAAAGCATAAATGCGTGATGGGTCAATGAATAAGATTGCATTATTAAATAAGATAACAAATAAGTGTGTGTTTGTGACTAAAAGACAGCATAGGCATATAAGGGAAATTACTGAATGCCTGAGTGTCTGAGTGAATGAACAAGAACAAAAATGAATGTGAATATGAATCTAAGCAGTGTCAAGGAACTAGATTTTCCTATGACCATCATAATAGTTAGAAAGTAAACAGAGCAGAGAAGGCTTATGCTCTTATTTCTGCAAATAAATCCAGATCATCTCTGAATTCTCCTGTGGGGATATCCTTTTGTGTCCTTTGTACACAGATGAACTGTGAGAAGGTTCTATGGCTATATTAACATAGAAACAATTTAATGTTTGTCTGCAGTGAACTCTGGACATATCAGTGAATGCCTACCAACTCAGCCAAGGTTTAAATAGGCAGCTGGCACTGAATTGAAAGCTCTGTGTGTTTGGGGTGACGGGTTTGTATGCATAGGCAAAAGTGTCAGTGACAACACTCAGAAATAAGGGAATATTTAAATATGTAGGTATCTGATAACAAGCTGGTCTCCTGCAAGCAAGCACATCACATGCCATTTATTCAGACATACTATGATACTATCATAGAGACAGAAGCAAAATCTGAAGTAATCCTACAGCTACAATGGCTTTATACTGCCAGAACTGCAGGCAAAATCTGGCAAAGTAAATGCAAATATGTCTGTTTCTTTAACCACAATAAAACAAGTTTAGAAATTGTGAATGAAATCCACATTAAAGTCCAAATGCATAGCTGGAGATCTGTGTTTTATCAATCAGAATAGAGATTTTACAGTGAACACATAACAGTCTCCTGAACCCATCTGGACTCAGAGAATCAGTAGCAGTTGCTATTTCTGAGCTTTAAGCTACTTCTGTGTCTTCCCACACTATGCTTTATTTTAGCGGGTCATCATAAATAAACTCAAACTACTTTTCTATATATGTTAATCTTTACAGGAGGTGGAAAGCACAGCTTCCACCTCCCTCACATGTTATGCGTGACTCCGTCTGAGGCTGCTTCCAACAGCAGCCAAGCAGCCAGCTCCGACACACACAGAGCCTAACCTGAACTAGCTCATGGTTCCTGGAAGGAACAACGATTACCAGCAAAAAACATTTGTTTTCCTTTCCTCTTTCACCTACTGAGAACTCAAATAATGAAATCGGCTGTATTTCTTATAACACTTGCAAGGCCCTAGTGCTCAGATATGAGGAGAAAACATGACTGAGCACAAATGCTTTCACATAGGTAAAGAACTGATTTCCAAATTAAAGAAGATTTCTAGTGATGGTAATTATTACTAATACACATTTAATGCTAAAATCTATACAATTCAGAGTAAGACCTGTGTGTTGCCGTATTTAAAAGGTGTGAGATCCAACAAGCTGTGCACCAGCAGGGCTGACACATGTGTGAGTGAGCAGATGTGTGTGGCAGCAAGCAGCCTGGGATGTAAAAAGCCATGACTTTTTGCTCATACCGTCCTGTTTCAGTTGCCCCAAAACCAGGCAGGAATAGTCCGTGTGATCCCCTAAGACCAGGGGCACATGGTTTTACTTCTTGCACGTTATATTGGGCCTTCTTAGATCCTCATTGTGTCTGGAAATGCTCAAGAGAAATTTGGCTCAATTTGACTATTATCAGTTCTGTTGGATTATTGTACAGTACATGTGATTTAATATTTGGATCAGAGCTCTGCCTGAATTTCTGCTGTGGCTCTTTGTGACCAGTTGCAATGCATAAATGACAAAGAATTACCTTTGGCTTGCTAGTTGATTTTACTATGGGGCAATTAGAAAAATAAATACATTTTTATTTCATCTGAAATTATGATTGAAGAAACAAGAAATGTAGAACTCTGCAGTGCCATTTTTATTTCAAGAATGGAGCTTGTGCTGTTTAAGCTTGCATTTCATTATAGAAAAGAAGATAGAAAAAATAGAATAGAGAATAAATGCAGCAGAACATTTATTTTTTAAGATTGTAGGCAAACACTTTGAGGTGCCGGTTTATGGTTGCAATTTTAAACTTGCCCTCTCTATATTGAGGAAAGCAAAGGTCCAGAATAGTAGATGTTCATGTAATTAACAATTCTATCATAAAAAATATGCAAAAGGAGTCTGAATAAAGGTTGTGCAAGCAAACATAAATCTCACTTGGCCTAACTTCAGAGCAATTGACCTTACAACCCAAATAATGTTCGTTTGTGCGCAGTTTTTATATGCAATTTCTAGATTTACTGTTTCAAAGAAAGAGTGTGTAAACAATTTCAGCTGAGCTTAAATTGAACAACCCATTCATCCTACAGCTGGATGAAGGTTTGCGCCAAACTGGTAAACTTGTTTTGGAAACAGTCTCTATTGATGCTACTTTCAGATCCAGATTCAAAATGTTAATTTATTTATTTTTGTATGATATCTTAATCAGGAATGAAATGAGGAAAAGATAAAAAATAATTTTTAGCAGTTCATTGGATAACAGATAATATAACCGGAAAAGGTAATGACACTTTGCCAGCCTAAGGATATTCCCTGTAAGTCATCAAGAGACTACTACAAATAAAGTTTTGAGAACTTCTCTAGGAAAAAGGCAGAAGAGACAACATAGGCAACATAAACAAAATGGCTGCTACTCACTTTCCCTCTTATTACCTAAAATCTTAAACTTTTGGTATTTCCTTTTTCTACAAATAAAATTTTGAGTCACATTTTAAAAAGTTCAATAACACATACCACTTATAGAAGTGTGTTCTAGGTGACATCTATATTGAAACAGTGACAAATCCCTTTGCTTGATTAAAAATGTTAAAGCTCTTATTAGACAATTTACCAAAAATTAAAATGTATTATCCACATCAGTAGTGCACATTAAAAATCTCAAAGTATCCAGTTCCAAGAGGAATCTTGGCAAACTCTGAAGTCCATATGTGGGAGAGGCAAGTTTAACACATAGTAAATATCCCCAAATCTGCAATTTACCCAGAGATATTCTTCAAATCTCACTTAACTTGACAGCTTTTTTTGGTCAGACACGTTTGGAGAACTCCAGTATGCTGAATCAGCCTCTGGGAGCTCCACTGACCATGTAAGGGATCTGTGCTTTTAATTCAGACACCCAGGTCTGGAGTTTAAATTTAGGACAGTGTTAAGACCTTTCAGGAGAGCCCAAAAGGTCCCAGACTCATTGGGAAATTCTCCCTGCACTTAAGTTATAGGTAAGTATAGCCAGCCTTTTATACATCATTAGAATTGATTGAAGTATTCATTGCAAATAAAATATTCAGATAGTGCAGCCCTGCTTCATGTTCATAAAATTGTTTGGAAATATATCTACTAGCATTTGACAAATGTTATGTTTGGCTTAGAGTTTGTCCGCAAACTGCTTACTTTGACTGTTCGCCAGTAATTCTACATTTTATGTTAGTGCCTAAAAAGTGACATCCTTTAGTGTCTGTTCTCTTAATGTGTAATGAAACTTTATATACAACATAAGAGGTAATAATTAAGATAAAGTGATGTGTTACAAATAGCCAGTTCTCGTGATCACACCAATATCCAGGAATCTTTGAAAAGAAAAGCCACTCCTCAAATATTAATGAGAACATAAATTAGAGCCTGTGAATATTTCTCAATAGGAAGTAACAAGCGACAAGAGGAGGGATGGAATGAATGAGTTTTAAAAGTCAAAGAAATGCTTACTGGAAAGATCAGCACTTGCATTCCTATTTACCTGGACCACTTGCCCCTTTTGCGAGCTGGTAAAGCAAATGAGTCAATACAAATCAAGATGACTTAGTAGAAGAACAGCAAATGGCCATTGTAAAAGTAAATGCCAGAGGAAAAGGGACGCCTCAAAGGCCCCAGTCAGGCAATTTTTTGCAGGCAGATTTAACTGGTTTATTCTGGCCAGACACCTTTAAAGAAGTCAGACATGCCATTTCACTTAAGAAAACAGCAAGATCAGGTCCAAAGAGAGTAAAATAAAATAGAATTGTAATTTGACCTTTTACAAAGTTCATATTTTGAAAAGAAAATAATAAAAAATTTGCAGTTTTTCATGAGAATCAGTTTATTCTTCAAACAACCTTATCTGATAAACAAGGAGTGTTATTTTTTCCTTCACAGACATATTGCCATTATTTTCATCAATTTATCCTGACTGTCAAAGAGCCTTCCAGAAAACTGTGGATAAGCTGAGAATTTATACAGTCCATATTCACTATCAGACAAATCTTTGCAAAGTTTCATTTTTCCCCTTGCATGTCGGACAAGACTGCAAGGCAGTCAGATACAGGTGTGCAGACATATTCAGACATTATTTTTCTTTCTTTCTCTTTTTAATAGAATATTTTGTCATTTACTCTGGTGAAAACATTATGGTTGGTAAAGTAAGATCAAGCAATAATTCTAATTTTTTAAAGCCTTTAAAACATTTTTTGAGAAATATGGGAGTTTAGACAGCACATTTATTTAGTTTTAATTTTTGTGCTGTCATACATCACCACTGAAGTCCTGATTTAGAACACATGCAGCTTTCCTTTGAAGTTTTGGCTGCTTTTTTAACAATGGCAAAAAAGATATAAAGAAATTAAACAGCACCAAAAAATCATAAAACAGAGCTTTTGTGCTCTTGATTTATATATTGTTTTTTATGTTTGTTTAAAAAAAAGTTTTATTCTCAACAATCTTTCATGGGAAGCTTTGCTCTGACACATCTTTATTCATCTAACCCATCTCTTCTCTGTTGACCTTTCTTTTCCCCTTCTTATCCCCCTCAATCTCTCAGCAGAGCTTTCTAATTTCATTCAGTAGCAAAATGAGTTTGTTGAAATTTTTCTGGAAGCAGAAAAAGTAGAAAATACACGGTGATATGCTAAACTGAGGCTTCTGAATGAAAGCAATAAATATTCCAAGTAAACAGGGCCCGCGCATAAGAACAGCTTTATTCTGCCAGTGCTTGCTGGCCTCCCCCTTCCGTGTCTGAATCAGCAGCGAGATACTTGGTCCTTTACACAACAATGGCATTTTCCAAAGCTGCACGTGAAAGCAGCCATTGCCATTGCTCATTTTCTGTCCAGTGTGTTATAATGAACACAAGCCAATGCCGTATTCATTTGTTCCGTGGCCAGCTTTTTGCTGTTACTCTCCCTCCCTTTCAACTCAAAAACTAAATAAGATGCCCAGTCTTCAAGCAGCAACAAAAACACCACAATTGGCTTTGTACTGTTTTTCTCCTTAGGTTCTTTCATTCTCTGGAAGATTTTAGTGCCTAGTGTCATTTAAAGGTACCGGTGTCATGTGCTGCTGAGACCAGTTTTGTCCACAGCCTACCTTCAAAACTTATTGGAAAGTAATGTCAAGTTAGACCAAGGCCTAAAAGTGTCCAGATGTTTGAAGCAGAATATATTAAAAAACCATAATTCTTCACAATCAGTGCAAATATGTACATGTGTACAGTACCAGTGTGCATGCATAGAAGGATATGCGCAGGGCAGTTATGATAGCTGAGGTGGCTGGAGAAGCAGGGGCTGACCTATGGAGTTTGTCTGAGGTATTGCAGGCAGGTTAACAGCAGCATGTCCAGGAATTTACAGGCCACCTCCTCGTTTGTGGTATCTCTTCCCTTGCCTTCATCATCTCATACCCATATGCCTTCCCCCTTCTATTACTCCTGACAGTGACATAGTACTGCATCTGAGGCGAAAGTCCTTTCTGTACTATAGCTTGCTCATAGGTTAGTGCAAAATTACAGGATTATTAGAATCTCATATGACCAACATTGACATCCCAGATTTACCTCAAACCAGCTTTTCCCAGTGAAGTGATGCTTATTGCACAGATCCTTCTAATGTCTTAGTTCCACAATACCTCTCCTATAATTCATATTCAGAGCTTGAATAAAGTTTGACTGAAACTAGAGGGTTCTGCACTTTTTTTAGCAAAGCTTTAGCAACTCAGTCTATATCCATGGAATACTTGATTATGATTTCATTCTTGCTCTCATTTTAAATAAAAAAACCGTGATCTTTATACATCTTGGAAAAATTTCTGCTGGTTGGGAAAAAACCTTTGACCTTAACAGTCATAAGGATTCTTCTCCCCTCTCTTTAGCTAAGGAAAGATTAGCTTTCTTGTCTCTGTTAGTCTTCTAGGCTACCTTCTACTTAATGGAGGTAGAGAGGAATTTCCCCAGGAAGATCTGTTGCACCATTTTCAGAAAGATTGAATGGCTCTTCGGCATTAAACAGCTTTCTGTATTGACTGTAGTGCACAAATTAGACAAATAGCTTAGTGAGATGCATAATGTTCAGAAAGCTAAATTTAGGAGAGATGAGGCTCATCCATGGTTCTGAAAGACTGTTTACTTCAAGGCAAGTGAAATTTACTTTCATCTATCAAGGTCATGCTTTGGCATTATGAATACAGTATGTTCAATGAGAAGCTCTTCAGATAAATATGGAATTAGTGTTGAATTGCATTTAGATTAACCAGTCTATTCCTCTGCTAATACCTAAATAAAAATTACTCTTTTAGTCTTGCTAGATATTTTGTAAGTTACAGACCTCTGCCTTTATATTCTTTATTTTTTTATTTAAGCAAGTTATAATAGTAGCACAATCATATAGCATTACTATATTAATTATGTAATTACATGCAAATTGTTTCTAAAAATAATTTATATCTAATAATACTATATAATACAATATAATATATTTATAATAATCATTCACAGCTCTTAAAGTAGCATAGGTATTTTTATACAGAAATTATGGAAATGATGTAGAAATTATGGTGGTTCTACTCCTCATAACATGGAAGAAGGCACATTAGCTCGTCATAGTAATAATCCTTTTAGCTGTAAAGCCTAGTCACTTATGAATACCTTGCAGAATATTTCCAGATTCATAAACTTTGAAAATAATTATATGCAGACAGAGGATTTCTATGCCAAATTTGTTCCATTACTCCCAGTAATAATTCCTTAGACTACACTTCTCCTTCTGACTCAAAATATTTGTTATCCTATCTACCCACTTTGCACCTTGCTTTCTTTGGCTAAGATACACATCATCAGCTCTTTTAAGCTCCTCTCAGTACTTAGCTCACTCTTCCCCTACTGCGTTTTTATTCCACTGTTCTATTCCCTTGAGTATACCAGCAGTTCTCTGCTAATAACAGGCTAAAAACTTTAAATTCATTTTAAACTAGTTCTAACTTTCAAACAGGTATGCATTTACCACAGCAGCTTTTAAGTATCCCAGAAAAAAAAAAGAATTTGGTTATTTGTCCAAGAGTTTTAAATGTTAGGTCACCCAGTCAAAAGAACAGCTCCAGCTAGGATGTCTAACACCCAGCCTTACCATCTTCACACCTGGAATTTCCCAGGCTGAAATACAGGCCCTTGTCCTCCTTGGTCATGCAGGTATTTGCTGCTCTCAAGCCCTTTCTTTTAGATTACCACGAATGTCTATGCCAATCCAAAAAGAAGACGTTTGAAAGAGAGGAATTATTGTTTACTGTAGAGACTAAAATTGAAGCAAATGAAAATTGAATCTCTAGGGACATGCTCCAAAAGTGAAGTCTGCACAAATCAATCTCCAGACATAGCAAGTGGTATTAGCCATTCATCTGGAACTAAAACAGAGGGTACGTTCAGTAATATAGTGATATAATTATAATAAAATAAAAATTAAGTGTAGCAAAAGAGGTCTTTTCTCTTAACTTTTTTGATTGTATGATCATTTCTGATATTCTTCTAAAGCAGACTCTTTACTAATTGTGCATCAATTCTCTTAAAAGTTGAGGAAACATTCAGAGTAAAGTTATATATTTCCCAGATGCACTGTGTCTTTCACTATAGTTTTATTAAAATAAAATATACACACAGGCACAGAGCAAGGACACTGTTATCTAATGCACTAAATTAGGTAGCTGAGTCAAGAATGACAAGAAGGAAGACCATATTTTGAAGAAAAAAACAGGTTATTGAAGACATAATGTTTGACATCTGGTATATGATACTCTAATAGTAGTGAGCCAAAGCCAAAAGAGCACTATTGTGCTTCAGATGAGATATATCTAGAAGAGTGCTGACTATTTACTCAGTTAAATGTATCCCCTCAGTTTTTGTTTGAAGTATATGTCTCACCTTGAAATGAAGGAGAAGATATTTTTTTACTTTGTCTCTTAAAAAGTATTGGGTATAGGTGTGGCCAGTTCTGATGACTGGTGTACACCATGCTAGAGGTGGTTTTATGAGCAAAGTGGGTAATACTTCTTGTTATGTTAGAAGGTACTCAGTTCCTTTGAAATCAATTATAAAATTTTTATTGACTCTAACAAAACAAAACAAAAAATCAGACCAATAATCTGTAAGTCTTTTTGAAAATTTTATACTGAAAAATGAAAATTAGCACTATTTTTCTTGCTTTTGCTTTCTTTTCTTAACCATGAATGTTAGATTGCAATACAATATGGAAATTCTTTGACATACTCAATCCAAATGGAAGAAACATTTTTTATCTTATGTTCTACGGTATATTCATTCTTTTCTTTTCTTTTCTTTTCTTTTCTTTTCTTTTCTTTTCTTTTCTTTTCTTTTCTCCATTGCTCAACTTTACTATGTCTGTGATAAAGTACTAAATCTGGTCAGGCAGATTTAATTTCCTGTTCTTTTTTAAAAGCACTACCTAAAAACTTATCTTCATTAAGTGCTACTGGGAGTCTGGCACCACATAACTAATCAGAGAATTCAGTAGCTTCACGTCCATGTGATGCTTCAAGTTCAAAGGGGACCAAGACATCCTGTTCGGTGTTTTGTTTCACTGAACCTATTAAAACTGCCCAGACCCCCTTAAGTGTTTTTTAAAGTAATCTTCTTTATTCCTCATCAATAACCTAAACCATTATAAAAACAGTGTCAGCCTAGATAATTTTCAAATTTGTAATGTGATTAAGAAAAAAATGGTGATTTTAATGAAGTGGAAGGACTGAAACTCCTAGTGGATGCAACCATTTCAGATTATTACTGTTTTCCATGTTGCTTCAAGATTTTTGCTTAGGAATTTCATTCAACTTTTGTGACCTTGATGTTTTTCCTCAAAAGGCATGCTGGGAAATTCCCAGAAGCGTGTACTATGTGTGGGAATGTATACAACCAAAAAGGGTCAGAAGAAAAAAATAATATGGGTCACTAGATATGCACTGTCTTCATGTATTTTCTACAAAGCTACAGCTGATGAAGCTGACACCACTAGAAAAATAAAGTTTTGTTCACAAGGTCATATAAAAGTCACAATTTTTAGATAATTCCTCTGATGTAGCACATCTTCTAATTAAATTACCAGTTTTGAAATCTTATCACTTGATCAATAGATTTTCCTTACTCCTTTTCCCAGGCCTTGATAAAAGTTTAAGACAATTGATTACTTACGAGTTTGGTCAAATGAAGAAATTACTTTTAACTTGTTTATGTTGTATTTTAAAGCTTAAATAAAACTATATTCCACTTTTATTTCTGATATAAGATGATCTGAAATCATGGAGGTAGATATGCAGCTATTTACAAGCTTATTACACACAGTGTCTTGAAATTCCTGATAAACTTATCAGTATATAAAGCAGTCATATTCAAACATGATTTTATTGCAAATAGTTATTCCAGTGTAGGAACTATAAAAGGTGCTTCCTGTATTTGGAATGAACTATAACTCTCACCTGAAAATAGAGGATTTCTTTACAATAGTCATGACTGAGATAGTGATCTCTTTACTAGAAATAAAAGAGATATGGGTAATAACAGTTGGATTTGGTTTGTTATAAGCCAATATCTTTTTTTTCCTGAAAAAAATCTTGAAAGACAAAATATTCTTTTCCTACAGTTTTTGTAGAAATTATCGTTTTTGACAGAAAGAAATAAGAATGCTTTTGCTCTTCAATTGAGAAAACTCTCAGAAAGAAATTCATATGAAAATATTATATTGAAGATATATTTTTGGAAGTACTATTTTTTATTTAAATTGTATTTTTAAAAATTTGATTTCTTTTGGCAGCATAAAAATCCTATGCAGAAAACTGTAAGTTATTCTTCATAACATTTTAACATTATTTAATAATAGGAAAAAGATGCAGAAGAACAAACACAATATGTCTAAACTGTAGGCATAAATGCAAACATAAATTATGTGGTACGTGATACATATAAGTGATCACCTTCCTTACACTGCACTCACTGAAATCATATCTGACATATGTAATCACACATAAAAACTAGGAAAATTATTCTGAGCCTAGCACTTTCACAACCCAGGCATTTCATTAAAGGATGCCTGTTGTTTTTAAATGACTTTTTTGTTGTTGCTTTTCTTCTTGAGATTGTTAATCCATTTTAGGTTGGTAAAAACAGCTTTCGAAACCAGTCATCATAACCAAACTGTACCTAAAAAATTTTGGTTACCATATAGGTAAAGAACCAGCCTTTTTTTGCAGAGGGGAATCTGAGACTATGAATCAAGGTACACAAACATTTAACCCAGACCAATATTTATTACCATAAGCAGAAATGAGGAAGTAATGGAACTTTGATTAACTTGCAGTATTTTGTTGCTCTGGACAGATACTTATGTTTATTTTTTTATTTCTAATTGGCAGACGATGGTCAGAGATCTGTCCCATGGTCAATTTTACCATTTATGAATCATAATCAGTGATGGGGAAAAAGGAAGGAATCTGAAATAAATGAACTACTACTTAATGCATTTCAAATGGATTTATTTTACAGCAGAACTATTCCTTTTTCTTTCCAAGTTAATTCTGTAAAACTTCAGGAAGTATTTAAATGATTTAAATAACAGATTTCTCACTTAAAAAGATTTTTAGCCTGTATTTTTGTACAATACTAATACTTACAATGCAAGACACAGGCCCTGTAAACATTACTTATTTTAGTAAATTTTAATTGGATTGGTGGCGTGGTCCCAATCAACAGAACTGCCCAAAGTGAGTAAAAGCCTGTGGGATTAGGACCTACATTCTTGCATTACCAGCAATTTTATGACAATTAGTTGGTAGAGGCAAGAAAAATTTCATTGGAAAAATACAAATGAAGGTAATTTAGATGTTGAAAATAGTAGTGATTTGTAAATGTACTAGCAACTTGCGCCATTTTATTGCAGATTTCATGGTATTTAGTGTTTGCATTAAAACTGTTGGGATCCGGAGAGTACAATGGAATCTCATTGTTCAGTTTATAAAGGGCTGCAGGGAAAACCTTTAAATATGAAAGAAGTATGTCCTAAGAGCTCCACAGTAAAAAAGAACTCTAAATATTATTTTAATAATTCTCATGTTGTTTTGAGCATTACTTCTAGAATTGGTAGTACTGATATTCTATTTGGACAGTTACTTAAGGTGAAAGCATCCTGTGTGATACTGCATAATATGTGACTTTTTTGAAACTACTGCCATGAGTCAGTGTTTCAAGTCTGATCATATAAGTAAGCATTCATTTCCCTTTATCCACAAATAATTGACAAATTTGTTATGAGTTCTTTCTTTGTAAGTTCTTTTCTTTTGATTTCCAAAGGGAAGCCAAAACTAGCTTGGACATCATCTTTCAAAATTTCATAACCATTTTATTTTATATGTTTGCTTGGTTAAAAGAACACAACAGCAACTAAGACAGTTGCCTGGGATCAAAGCTAAAAATATCAAGAAAATCTCTTGAGATCAGTGAGGAATTGCGGGTGCTGATGTCAGTCAGGTCTGAAGTGTACTTGATACTGGGATAGTGTGAAAAAGATGAGTTTGCAGACCAAAAAAACAGATGGCCCCTTATCACCCTGTGGGGCTAGACACACAAGAGCAAACTTCAGAGACGCCTTACCTTTACCCTGTCTGTCCCTATCAGGAGAGACTGTTATATTAAGGGTTATTGCCTCTCTAGCCCTTCCTGTGATCAGCTTTTGAAGTCCATGGCCAAGAGGCCAGGGTGAGAATATCACCCCAGATAAGAGGTGTTTGCTCTGTGAAATATTCAGTACAAGAATCCGTGGGCCTCGTGATAGTTCAGCAGGGAACCACAACTCCAGCTAATATCTTCTAATCCCTGTTGGTTTCAGAACTACCCACCATAAAAAGCATAACTGGCTGTTTATTTGTGCAGGCAGGAGATAACATCTTAAAGTTACAGTCTGCCTTAAGTAGTAGGGATGTGAAGCCTGAAGAAATGAACCATCCAAGCTCATAATCAAAATTGTGTGTGCTCCCTTCTTCTCTGTCTAATAAGATGTAAACATTTTGGCTGGTGTTTCTTTTGAAAGATATTAATCAAATATATTGGTCAGGAATCACAAAGGATAGTCCGGTCTGCAAATTACATGTCTTCTTTTATAGCATTCTGAAGCTGTGAACAATACGTTAAAAATTTTCCCATGGTGCAACCAAGTAAATACTTGTGGCACATTTCTATTTATTACAGAGAATAGTTAAATTCTAAGACATAAATCTTGCTCTTCTACTAAAGGCTTTACAAATTCCCAAAGACAAGCCTAATTCCCAATGCAATGATGCTATAAAAGATCAGACACTTTATTATGGAGAAATCCACATTTGGAGATGTCTTTCAAGAATTTTCTCTCAGCACCCAATCCTGTGAAAAGCACATGCACGCTGTTGAACACTGTGTCAAGCTCCATTAGTTTCAAAATGGCCCTAAAATCTTATATTTAATTGGCTGTATTTAAATTGTAATTTGACAAGATTAATACTGCCTATGCAGAAAAAGTGCTTTTTCCCTTTCTTCATTCCATTGTCTTTTGATTTTAATAAGGAAAAAGAATTCATAAGTTTAAATTTTAAAATAAGAGAAGATGCCACCAGTTTTACCTTTTCTGTACCCCTCACATCAGCTATTGTCATTAGCCAGTGTCACTACTGTAGCAGGAAAGAAAAAATAACAAGTGGTAGGTAAAGAGATAAGGGAAGATGACTGAAAAAGAAAAATAAATTCTTAATGGTTTTGTGGAACCTCTTGTTTTCCATTGTAATCTATCCTCCGCCCTGTCCCCAGCAACTACCCTAAATCAAGTAACTGGCATCTGATGTATTTTGCAGATGGATCGGCACTGTATATCTGGAACATAGCGTACAGGTGGTTTTTCACTTGCACTAGTTAGTTAACTAGCCAGCAGACACATCATCTATTTGTGGGGCAGGAGTGGGAATGGAAAATGGAAATCTCTCCTGGCCTATTTACAGAAAGAAAGACTAAGTGAAAGAGCAGGTCAAGTAAGTGCTTCCTTATTAATTTTTCTAATTGCTTTCACTTCCTGCTTAGGCTGTCCTTTTCTGGAAGGCACAGTGGTTAACCAGACAATCACTGAAAACACTGGGCAATAACAAAACCAGTGCTGAGTTTTGAATCCTTTTGAATGTCTATTCAGTCAGAGATGAGTGGCCCACATTCGGGAGATGAGGACTTCTCTGAACACAGCAAATGAGGTGAAATGTTCACTGATCTAATTCTGTTTCCTTTGGTTCAAATGGTAGTCTAAGCCATTGACATGTGCTTTCTTGACAGCTTGTGAGAGCAGATTCCTCAAACCAACATCAGAATTGTCCATCCACCACTTTCATACATTTTTTTCTATATTTCTCCAAATTTTAATTTCTTCTTTAAAAGGAAATCTACGAAAAAAAATCTTATCTTCTTTACCTTTACCTTTTACTATGCTATGTCCTAAGAGGATGCTAATGTTTTCCAGGAAATTCCTCTCTCTGTTCAATTTCCACAGATTACCCTTTCCTCATAGAACAAGATTTCTGGAATTTTCCACATTTCATATTTATTAATGCAAATGTAGTGTAAATGTCAATAATGCTGGAGTTCCTAGCAAAGAATTCTGAACTGAAAGTTGCAGTGCAAGAGGAAACTTCAGGGGTAGAAATACAGGAATAGATGTAGCATAATCTGACCTGGGAGGCTGGGCAATTCAATGACTGTGTCCAAGAGATGCTGCACCAGCCAATGCTAAGGGATAGGAGGAAAAAGAGATTAAAATGTTTCTTCCCCCCATTAGATTCAATGAAAATATTCATGACTGGTGGAATGTCACCAGCAAGCTTGTCATCTGCTTTGATGAGGTTTATGTATGCCTTTTATATTGTATCAAGCCACCATTCAACCAGCATTCAAGAAATCACCCTAGAAAACAAACAAATATGGCTTTCCAAAGTGAACAAGTGGAAGCAAAGTTTGATGCTATGTATTCATGCTGCCGGTCATGGATTCCCTTACATTTTCTAAGAAACAAAAGGAGCAAATGGAAAATCTCTGATGTGAATCAGGAGATTCTCCAAAGACACACGTTATGAATGTCCATTCCTCCACCTCCAAAGTTTTTAGCTCAGAGTTCCTCAAGATACACTCCCCAATCCCACTGCATAACCATCTTATCATCTCCAGTACATCAAAAGCAAACAATGTTAACCGAAATCAGTCTCTGAACCCAGAACTCAGACAAGAAGGAAGCTGTGGCAACTGAGTAAATTTAACAGCTTTCTGCTACCAAAAGGTATCCTCTCCTTTCTCTCCCATCCTCTACTTCCCTGCCTTGCACTAGCTTTCTCACCCATTGGTCCCTCCATAAGCTGATTTGGCTTGATGGCAAACAGAAATCTATCCACCTTTCTTGGTTGGGTAAGTTTTCTGATGGGTTGATGAGTTAACGTTGCATTCATTTAATGAGGGATTGGACAAGAAGCAGACTCTGTGCAAGGTAAGTAATGGAGAGTTCAGTAGTAGAAGGGGCATGCAATCCCCGACCCCCTTTTCCAACAGCAATGAGCTGTTAGAGCGGCTCACACTGTCTAGTGGAACTGCACTCTGCAGTAGCTAGTGCCAGACTTTCCAAGGTCATAGCTTCTTGTACTGAGAGGTGAGTCAAAAAGGCCTTCTTGCTTGTAAAGAGAAGAAATTAGAGATGGCATCCTAAAAGCCTGAAATGCTATTTTTAGAGACTTGAATTGTGTTTAAACCGCTACCAGATCAAAACTCCCATTCTGTTTAATCAGCTGTGAATTTGCATGTGCTTTCTTTGCCTGTCTTCCTTTAACATCTGTATTACTTTAGCCCCAGTAGTCCCAGTTAGGACTGAAACTCTTTCATGCTAGATATTCTACAGTTAGAAGAATATGTAGCTCCTCCCCAAAGACCTTATAATCACTCTATCCCAAATAACTCACAGTCAGCCCAAGGTACTGTGCAAGAGATAGTTATAAAAGTATTTGGGGGGCTCCTTTACAAATTAAAAAAAAGTAACTTTTAGTCTGCAATTCTTGAAATATTCAGAATTGTCACATAAAATATTTTATAAATATTGAGGTTGGCACTTAGCAAACCTTTTATCTGATATATATCTGAGGTACCAAGTTTAGAGCAAGACCAATTCTACATCCAAATGCAGTGATATTCAGTTCTAGGATTTTGCTTTGGCCTGCTTCTAATGTACACACTACATATAAAATATGGCTGAAAACTGAAAAGAAATCCAAGAAACAGTAGGACAGTTCTAAAGATTTAAGAGACTGTTGATAAAGAACCAGATCATTAAGTCTGATGCAAAATTATTTGCTAGAGAGTGAAAGTAACATTATTTAACACTCCTTGAAAGTTTATAGATCTGATCGTCAGGCATAATTTCAGACATTTAACGTGATCTTTATAGAACAATCTACAAAATTTCACTGAGTGATTTTTACATCAAGTCTCTAGCGTCTGAGTGCACTGCAACATACCTGTTTGTAAGGATATTATAAGAACATCTGTTTATAAGTCTCATTTAAAGCATTCAGGTGCTTTAAAGGCACCATGGCAGATCTTTCGTTTCAGTGATCAATTACCTCATTACTAAAATGTGCACATTACTTCTGAATTTGTCTATCCTTAGATGCTACATATTTTACCTTCTTATCAGGTTGCATGCCACATTCAGAGACCTTGTTATCAAAAACATTACTCCCTGTGGGAAGCTGGAAACTGTGATCAACTGTGTGAAGGGCAAAGCAGAAACCAACAGGATGGAAACCCAAGTTTAACCGGTTTGCTCCAATTTATGTTCTAAAACAGCACCAGTTCCTACTATGAGAAGAGGTATTCCTAGAACTGAAGACCTTTTAGGCTATGTGTAAGTCAGCAACTCTTTTTGCACATTAATTTCTACCACTTAAAGTGACATATCCTTTGTAAATGAGTTGATGCTTAGAGCATTTATTGTTTCCTCTGTTGTGATTAATCAGATGGACTGTGGACTGTTACAGTGAAGTCCTCTAAGCCCTACCAGTGGAGGGCTCAGGAGGAGAAAAACTCTTTATAGCTTTACCACATATTTCATTGGTCCCACTTGAAAAGAGTGTCTCACGGCATAATATGACTTTTGATAAGTTAAGGACGTTATTGCAATTTGCCCAAATAAAAACTTAGTAAGTTGCAAATTCGCTTAGTTGGAGTCTGTTACATTTTAGATACTGGATCACGAATTTGGCATAACAGTAAACAGGTATCCAAACTGACACTGCAGGATTTACTCCTTAAATGCCTGCAGTGGTATTTTTCCTACTGCTAATTGCTGATCTTATTTTGCACTCTGGTGTCAAATAGCATCCTTGGAATAACAGGGTAAAACAACAGGAAAACTCCAGTAAATCATGATGGCCCTTAACAAATGCAGCACTTTGGGAAGATATGTACCCTGAACAAAATCTTAAGTGTTGTCTGACACTTCTCCATTTATTTCATTCTTCTTATGGAATGATCACCATTTAATGAGCAATTGTGTGCAATATCTACTTCAACAGTAAAGTGATATCGGGGACTTTAATGTAAGCATTAGTCTAAGAGTCAATCTATAAAACAAAGAGAAAGTACTTCAGATCAGGATAATGTTACGGGCAGAAATTCTAAAGTCAGCAGAGCTAAATTTAAAAATACTGCACTTACAGGATCTAACAAATTGCAAATTTATGATCAGATCTGGCAGCTCTTTTTCAGATCTGTAAACTCTAGAAAATTGAAATGGCATGATGATACAGTATAATTTAACAGGGGTCACAGAAATTAACTATAAAATAAAGTGCAGAATATATCAGCTCTACTTGCAGTAGTTCCACCTAAGCATCATCAGGATGAGACGAAACAATAAATTCATATTCTTTAAGCATATCCTTCCTATTCTAAATATAAAATCCTTTTATTCCCTATATTTCTTTTCCATTATTTTTCTTATATTTTCTCTTTGATGCACTTTTTACTACTCCACAAAAAGTGGATTTTATACAGCTATGTTTTCATAATATTTAATATATTATATTGATATTTTACCTGTTACTTTATTAAAAAAAATAGTGCTATTCTAATAATAAAAAGGAAATACTAGGTTAGTAAGAAACTAATGCATGATTTTCTCTTAGTTGATTATAGTTTACATTAAAATTAAAGTACCTTTATAGTCCTTGATCTAAACAAAGGCCTCCCAATGATATCAATAGTCGCTCTGCATGAAGATCAAAAACAAGTATAGATGGTTTTCATTTAAATAATTATTTTACTGAGTGTTGAATAAAATGGATAGCTAAATATCTATAGTCATACAGTAAATAAAGCTTAGATATTAAAGGATACTGATTGAATATATGAGCTTACATAAATTTACATCTTTACAGTATTATAAATTGTAAAATGAGTTAGTTTCTCTGAGCAACCAGAAAAAAATATTATTCTTCTAAGAGTAAAGCAAATAAATAAATACCTGTGTACACTCACGTATATACTTATTGATGTTGTAAACATTGTTAACATGTAATTAGGACGTGCCTATGTTGCTATCTTATTTTTTGTTACATTATGTTGACATGCTGCAACATATTCCTTAAGTTTTTAGGGCAAATCCTCAGCTGAGAAAAATTAGCAATGACTTTTAGTTGTACCAGTTTACACCAGTGGCAATTACTGTCCTCTGCGTATGCATTTGCAAGCAGCACCTGTAATAGCTAGTGCTGTGTCGCGAGATCTGCCAGCTCCACAGAGGTGCCATCACAGAGGTGCGACAGCTTGTGGTCAAAGTACCAGTGGAGCCCTTAGAGAGTCCCTGCTTCTTCACGTAGTCTTTAGCAACCAGTTTAACCGAGCAGCATTGATGCAGCTATGCCAATACAAGGACGGGCTTGACTGACACAAATAGCTCCCATTTTTTTCCCCAATTATTTCAGTTAGCAAAGTTAAGTTTGAGTCACAGGGGAGGTGTAGCAGAAAGGAATATCTGAGATAAGCTGCTTGAGGATCCCTGATAATCTGCTGCCAGACCCTGCCGGAGGCAGTACCTATCACTAATGCCACATGCTAGGCCTGGAGGACTACCTGAAAGAGCTAAACTGCCACATGACATGGCCACATTACACTACCAACAACCTCTCTGTCTTTTCCTTTCCTTCTCATGTTAAACGTGGTGTAGCCATGACGGCCTAAGGACATGGGCAAGGCAAAGTTTTTGAGTGGAGAAAATTTTTTTTTCAGAAAAAGTGGTAGCGCTGGAAAAAGTGACTCATTTTCAAGCAGAGCACCTTTTTTAGAAAGGCCTTTTTCAGGACACAAGGCTTGTGCATTCAGAAGTTTATCTACTGTTTCCAGTTATGCTAGGTGGTCTAATAAAAGATATTGCCTATAAAGCTTGTCTTTTCTTACTGAGATGTTAGGAATATAGCTGGTACCAAAAGCCTAAGAACTTTCTGGCAGCAGTGAATTCCTCCATATGCCACTAGTCATCTCAAGTCTTCAAAGCCCATTTTGCTCTTAACAGATTATAAAATCTACCACTAAACTTATGCACATGGACTTGAGTATCTGTTTTGAGTCGTGTTTGTGTGGGTGTGTGCATAGGTATATATGAGAAAATCCAATATATTAAGTGTGCACAAAGTGCTAGAGATTTATAAAGAAAGAATTTTTACACATTAAAATTTCACTTTACATTTACTTGCTTTGGATATAATTTCTGATTCTTGCAATGAATTATATTAGAAATTTGCATAAATACCTATTTGTAGTCTTTAACATGAATGTTTCTCTTCAGACTTTAAATGATTTTTGTTATAGACAGTTAATTTTTCTGCATACCACATACAGTATGTTATGTTCTGAGAAGGTATGGTGGAATGTAGAGAATTTTGTTTTGGGGAAATAATAAATTCCATTGGCTCTATACAAAAGGCTTTATTCATCCCTCAGGTGCATGATCATTATCTGGGTCTATCTGTGCTTTTTCCTTAATTTAAACAAGAGCCACCTACTGTAAATCACCTTTTCTTGCTTACAGACACATGTGCAACTTGTAGATGTGCAGCCTCTTAGATTTAAAAACGTACTATCATTTCAGACTCTGTGAAAAGCTATGAAGAGTTCATCAATTCATTCACAAATGAAAATTAGCCTGAGCTAATTCCAACATAAAGAACCCTTTCTTTGTTGTCAGGGTCAAATTCAGTTTATCCTGAGAGGAAAATATTGAGCTTATTGCAATTTATAGTCAAGTTGTTGAAACTGCTATGCCAGAAGATCAGGTATGGTTCCTTAAGCATGCATTCTCAACTGCAGATAAATATCCAGTGCTACTCTACAAAATAACTATTTTTAATCACTTGGAAACTCATCACCCTACCATATAAGCTCACAAAATGATGCCTCTCATCAGGAATCATACTGATGAAGAAAAATGATGAGCAGCCCATGGAGAACCCTTTCACAAAGAGCTTTTTTGTGCACAACATTTGATTAAAAATTGAAATACACACATAAGTAATACTCAGGCTACTGTGTTTCTTTCTTTTCTACTGCAACTGCTTCATGAGCCTTAAAAGCTGTGCAAAAATGCAATACATATTACTCCAAGCCACAGAGACATTTTCTTTCCTTTCCATTTATAAATTAGCATCCTTGTGAATGTATTTCAGTAAGGCCTTGCACTGCTCTTTGCATTCTCACTTTCCACAGCATGCCAGTATGAACTCTCAGTCTAGCTCTTCATCTATCTCTTTGTCCTTGGTAGTCAGAGGAACCTTTAAATTGTGTGGTTAAAATGAAAATAAAAAATATGTATCTCATCCCTACTCCTCCTGAATTAAATGGAAAAATGCCAAATTCATTTCAATGACCCGCAATGAAAGGTGGAGGGTCAGAGGATAAAAGTCCTCTGAGTTGGGGTCCATTTGTACATGGTGTCAAACGCCATTAATTCTCACTGACTTCCCTGGACTTTTGCCCAGGCATTTGTCATTAGCACCAAAGATCAATATTTTATAACTGTTTTTATACCATTATTATGGTATTTCTTGAGAATATATATACTGAAGAAAATTATGCACAGTACTGAAGGAGGACACCATTTTGTGTCAAAGCATGGAAACTGATTAATGTATAGTGATGTTACATTGCACAGCACTATACAGGCTATTACTACATTATCCAGTCTTGCTTAACACCCCAGGTTCACAATCATTTTGGCCACAATATCCAGTAAGAGCTAGTGACTTCAGAGTGCTAGATATGAGACACCTCAAGTAGACCTGTTCTTTAGAAACTATTGAATCTCTGCCCTGAATACACTTTCTAGAAGACTGAAATGGACATTGAAACCCTGAGACACCCAACAAAGTAGTCTTTTTAGAAAATTTTGGCCTTCGTAAACACTGATGTAATTCAGGATTAATGCCATTGATTTGAACAGATTACAATAAAAAAGCAATATGAGATTGGATTTAGGCCTCCAAAGTTTAAAATCTCCAATATATTTTTGAAGAAAAATAACTTACTCCAGCATTTGGAAAATGGGGCCTATTGAAAAGTATGAAACCTCTGAAATGCTATTTGAATGCCAGAAAAGTAATACTTAAAAAAGCCAAGACAAAAATGCCAAAAGGAACAGAGAGGAGCGAGCCAGCAATGCGAACATGTTCATTTCCGCACTGCTCCATGAGCTGTATGGGAACCCAGAGTACTGTGGCTATCTATGAATATTAATTAATGGACAATCTCTGCCTTCAGTTACACATGTGTAATCTCACAAAGTAGAAATATGTACATAATTTGGACTGCAAATAAGGTTCCTAACTAGAAGGGATACCAAATCAGAAATGTGCACCTTAGGACTAATACCTACATTTAGCTGTGACTTTATACCCGCCTAGCGGAGGGTCATGGCCTTCCACAGCATCGAATCCCGCTGATACTAGGACAATCTCTGGATCAAACTCATTGGCAGCTGGCATGATCACAGTCCTGTAGAGTGAAAAAAAAAAAAGCAGTTACAAATTAAAAAAACTTATGTCTTCATGAAATTGCCACAATTTCAAAAATCCACAATGCAACAAGATTTTATACATCAAAGACATTAATACTTTCCTTTAATTAAGGCAGTTTTCATTATAGATATCCAAAAACAAACAAATTCCAAGACTTTAATTTATTTCTTTCTATACTCAGTCTTTTTTTCTTTTCTATGTTTTAGGGAAAAAAATGCAGGTACATGTGAAAGCTTCTAATATTACACACACATCTGTGCCTGTTTTATCCTGCTGCCTATAAAAAGCTGCCTCTTCCAGGGAAGTGACTAATGGTTTACAGAGAGCACTCAAAGCCTGAGTGGAAACCCGGACTGCTCCAGTTAGTGCGAACTTGGTGTAAATTTGAACTATAAATTTCTTTTGGGAAAATGTTTGCTTTCCAAACTTTTTTTTTCTTAACATTTTTAAATGTTTGTCGAGGTGGGGGGTGACTCTAGCAAAGGAAAAACATGAAATTCCCTTAATCAAACCCAGACTATGTTGTCAAGCCTTTCCAAGGTCGAGCATAACAGGAATGTGACAACCACAAACTAGTGACAGCAACCCCTGCTGGTGTCAGTAAGATAATTCAGTTCTTCACAGTCACAAAGATTCCACTTTTTTAACCCCTTCCATGACAAACTTCAGTGATGACTTTTGTTGCTGTTTTGTTTTAGCTTTTCTCCAAAGTCACAGCATGAAAAAATGTATTGAAAGAAAAGATAAAACTTTGCATTCTGTATCCACAGATGACTTCTTTCAAGCTGACTTTGCACAGTGAATGCATAAGGATAATTTTTACACTAGCATGACAGACACGGAGCCTGTAATGACTGTGTTAATGCAGGGAGATGTACCTAATATTAAAAGACAAATATACTAATGAATGCTGTAATCTAAATGCATTAATTCCAGGAAATCACAGTTTACAGTGGTCAAAATCTAAAGATGAACTTTGTGTATATGCAATATTATTTGTCTTAGTTCAAGTAATATTCATTTATTTATTAATAAGCATAGGCAAAAGAGATTACGTTTTTGTTGAAAGATTTAGGCTTTCTGTGGAGAAAAAAAAATAAATTATTAACTCTTTAGTTTGTTTTCAATTTATTTCTTAGTCTGTATTCTATGATCTTTGATTTCCTCAAAGGTATTTTTAACATTAGGGAAGTGTTCCTTTTACTCTTTACTCAGGACAATTTTTCTGGCCATTTCACTGAAATTGCACCAAGAAAGTCTGTGTAGCAAAGTGATATATAGGAAAGTCTGTGATATATTCCATTTTTTCCATGTCATTACTAGGCCTCTTCTGAAATATGGATTCCAGTACTGAGCATTGCACTTCAAGGAGGACCTAGACCAATTTGAGAGAACCAAGAAGAGAACAACAGGAAAGGTGAGAGTTTTAAGAAATGTGGCCTAAGTGGAAATAATGATAGAATTGTAACTCTTTGGTCCACAGAACATGAGAGTAGATATGATAAAAGTCCTCAAATATGTAAGTGGTTGTTGCAAGAGGAAAGAAATAACCTGTTCTGCATTTCCACTGCAGTAAGACAAGAAATAATTGCAACAAGAAAGATGGAGTTCATACACTATGAAAAACTTTCTAATAGGAAGAATAGGTAATCACTGGAATAAAGTGCTTAAGAAAATTGAAGAGTGTCCATCTCTCTGAGGCTTTTAAGAATAGATTAAACAAACACCCATCGACCTTGCTACAGGTTCAAGGTGACATGGCCTTGAGGCAGGAGGTGAGAGTACATCTTTTCTAGCTCTTTTTTCCTGTAATTGTATGATTTATAGCTGTGTAATACACACACTCCACATATGAATAGTTACATTAAACACTACTGAACATTTTTGCGAAATTAACTCCCCAAAATTAGGGAATAACATCAAGAATAAAGATTTCTCATGCAACCATATCTTATCTTTCTTATGTACATACCTTCTGACACTCTCTTTAATTATATGTTCATTGTCTCAGGCAGCACCTACTTCCCAACGTCTGCAACACATGTGGCATGGATCCTGATTACTGATGAGAACTGTGGCTGATATGCAATCTTGATCTGTCCCCATAGCACCTTATATCTTATGCACTGAAAGAAGGAGGGATCCTGTGGAGAACCCTCCCTATCTGCAGCCACTTGTGTTTTGCCCTCCTCCTCTCCTTACACATTTCCTCAGACTCCAGTCAGGCTCTGTTTTTTTTCTTTTTCACATCAAATACAGTGGCAGCACCCTGAGCACAGCATAGCCAATGTGCAGGAGTGTCAGAGGATGGAGCACGTTCAGAGCAGACAGAATCCTTGGAGACACAAGTTGCCAAGCACTAACAAACCTTATCAGGCTAAAGCAGAATGAGATTTTTCAGAGCCGCATAATTCGGTATCGTAGATAAAATCTACAATACCCCTACCACATTTCAAGGCCTTGCTTAAAAGCATAAAGGTGCCAGCACATTTTTTAGAACTTGGGCAAAATAATGCATTTTCCCCTTGATCTCATTCTCAAAAGCAGCAAAAAAATAATTTAACTACAGTTTCTCACAAAAATTCCATCAAATAAATACATCTGACATGGAAACTGTTTGCCAAACTAGGTGAAATTAGCAAAATTATAGACACCTGAAGGCAAGGTCTTACAATACAAAGCACCAGGCATCGCTATTAGCACCATTTTTAAAAGTAGCAAATAGTAAATGGTAACATAAATCTGTGCAGAAAAGATGTATAGAAATCTCCAGATAAAGGAAAGATAAGGCTATAAAGGTAATAAAGGTGATAAGGATAATAATGCCAAGGGCATTTAGAATTAATTGTTCTGATACTACTTTCAGTATTACCTGAATTTACATGACTAAAATAAAACATAAGAAGGCTTTTCTGAAACAGAGAAAGAAATCTTTCTTCTAAAATGTTCATATAAGTGTCTGCCAATTTTCACCAGAAAAATGACTCCCTACTTTTGCTGTAAGACTCTCATGAGTTGTGACAGAACTTTGCCAGTACAACCCTGCATTTTCCATACTAGAAGAGCTTGTCTCAGTGTCCACAAGACCCGTGTCATTGTTTGTCTCTCTTGCCTCTGCCATAATACTGAGAGACTTGGAATGTCAGAGTCCACCCAGCGCTATAGTAATCTTGTTGATTTAATACTGAACAGAAACTGCGAGCCCTTTTCTTTACAAAGGCATTACGGAAAATGTAATCTGTTTGATAGAGTAGAAAGCTTGACTCTGGATTCTACTGAAACAGCCCAGGATGTCTGCGGTCCTTGTTATGGCAGCCAGGACTGGTATTTGGCCTTTCAGACAGATGACAACCTCAGGTCTCTCAACTGTGGAGACATCCAGGGATTTAGGGACATCTAGTGCCTCAATCTGTAGTCCAGTCTTCCTCTGCGTTAGCCAACAGACATTTAAAGTCGTTCCTCTTTTGAATAACTACTACGAGCTCTATGCTCAGAGAAGAGCAGCTTAATATCTGGAAGAGATCATGAGCATTTAGTTTTGGACTGTGTGCAGAAAGGACCTCTCTAACATTTGCCTGGCTTTGGCAAAAACTCCTCTTCAGCACAAAACATACATGCGTAAATTCCTTCACGAATGAAACAGATACTTTCCTGTCTCATGAAGTGCTGTAAGGAATCATTAGTTAAATATATTAATTTGTACATATGGACTAAGTTTCACCAAGACGTAAATAAAAGCCTTTGGGATTTGCCACTTCTCAGACTTCAACCTTTTCACTCTAACTGAATAATCATTCTTAGAAAAACATTATGAGGTTGGCAATTGTAAAGAAAGCCTATCCAAAGATCTAGATTCCAATTCCAGGTAACCCAGAAGACTTGAAGATCCATCCCTTTTCCTTACCCAAATGCAAGGTGAAGCTCACTTCTCCCCCATAAACAAGCTTCCCTTGCCGCAGGAGAGTGAGGACTGCTGAACAGACAGCTACATCTCCTGATCCTGCACTGCCTCAGCCCTGTGGGTCTTGTGGGAGAAGAGACCCTGCATCTTGCTCCCTTCCCATCTTATCTGCACTCTGGAGGACACAATGAGGTGTGAGAAAAGGAAATGGTCCACAAACTGCCTCCTCAGGAGCGCCGTGCACCATAGCAATTCTCTTCTGAATTGCCTATGAACAGAATCCTCTGAATCAGCTCATACCAGAAAATGTGCTCTTTTTTTAAACATACAAGTAACATTGGTCATACACTAGCAAATATTCATGTTAACCTTCATAAATTCCTCAGATCAACCCTGTGCTCAGAAGTACGACTGCAGCTGGAAGGATTTGTTACGGTGCAAAGGGTCAAACCACTGCTGCAGAAACCCTTTGCAAGGGTACATAGGCAGACTGTATTCAGACATAGATAAGAGCAGTTATTGTCTGGTCTATAGGAGGATTAAGAAATATGATTTGGATTCTAACCATAGGGCCCCAAACAGGTACGGAGTGGGGACTGACAGACCGTCAGCTTCCTGTCTGAAGCCAGTTGGGCTGCAGGGTTTATCAGCAAACAGAAGTTAATGCTAGGATCTTTCTCTGGTGAAATGAGTAGTTTTTGTCAGAAGAGAAGCAAATTTTATTCTTCCACTATGACTCACACTCTCCTCTACTTCCATCTCCAAAAAAAATAAAACACATAAAAGAGATATTTATTTTCTATGGTCCTGAATCATATAGAAGCATAAATATTTGGTATACCATAGGCACCTAATAATGACAGCAGAGTTACAGGGGTATTTTGCCTGGCTTGCTGTTTCTTTCTTGTCTCTCATATTTTCATTAATAGACATGTCAAATCCTAAAAGCTTGCACAGTCGGATCACAGGAATTATTTACCCATGTTATACTTGATACAGCTATAATGAAACTGTGTCCTTCAGCCCAAGGTAGGGCAGCTCTTCCTTTAAATCTGATGGTGCTGGGAACAGAGTATGTGTTTGGGAAGCTAAAAAGATTCTTTTTTGTCCTGCTAAGGAGATTTCCCCAAAGAATTAATATGTTCCATTTGGGTATGCTGTTGTCTGCAAAGAAGTCAAGGCATGGCTTCCAATTGGGTGTAGTCCTGGAGAAAACATCAAGCATGCGATCCCTCCCCTCCCCACCAATCTGAACATCAGATGCAAGACATTAAAGATATCCTACCAAGGGACTCTGTTTACTTGATCTTGTTCCTTTCATTCTTCCATTCTATTTTTGTACATTTACAGCACATGGCTAGGATGCTCCCAAACATTTGTTCTCTCTGAAGAGATTGCAGAGAAGTACCCAATCCAGAAATGGCTCTGCAAGTACCATCACACAGAGCTGGATATCTCCAAAGAAAGTTAAACTTATACAAATAGCTACAATTCTTTTGCTGTGTTGGTAATTTAAAAAGGAAACAAGCAGGAAAATCAGACCAGGAGAGTAATTTATGTAAGTGAGAAAAAAAAATCCACACTGTTCTAAAAGCACAGATTGGAATGTCTTAGTAACATAAATTATTTGCTCTTTCTCTAAAATCCTCCAGTGTTTTCATCCAGGGATCTTAAAGTACTTTCAGAATGTTAATACATAGAAAGGCTGAAGTCTTCAGCTGGTATAAATCAGGATAGCTGTTTCAGATTGTATAGTCCTCTAAAGCAACCATTTCTTGTACCCACTTCACAGATGAATCACTAAAACAGAGAGCTAGTATAAGAATTGATTAAAATTACTGAGCTGCCCCTGTAAAAAAAAAATTTTTTTTTAAATGCAGAAAAGTCTAAGTCCACTGTTTTAACTTCCAGAAAACACTATAAAAGCATTATTGTTTATTAAATTTCTCCAGACCTACAGTTTGCAATAAAAACACATACAGTGCATTGGTGCTATTAGAGTGAGTTTTTTGTCACCAAATGGAGACCAGTCTCTTGAAGGAATGTAAGTCTATCTACAGTTTCTCTGTTTCACATCCTGCATATAAAATAGTGTGCCAAACAATCACTATGTTGTCCTACCTTAAAATTACACAACTTTAAGTATGCTGTTGAATGCACACTGATATGAAGAAGTCTGGAAGAATTTAAAAGATTGCCCCAACAGGTATGTGGAACTTATGGTATCTATTATTTTTATGTGTTGTTTGCACATATGTTTTAATGTAACACAATATCAAGTAATGTCTGTCCTCACAGAAAACCACATAGCATTTCTTTACAACTATTGGAGACAATTTTTTTCTTTATCAGTAACATTAATTGAGTTTATATTAGTGTTCACCCAAATTTTGGCTTACCTTCATGACATTTGTTTATGCCAGTCCTGCTGTTAGACCAAGTTCACCAAGGACAAACCTGAAAACTTAACCTTCCCCCAGAACTCCTTTCTGACTGTCATCTGATCATCACCTTTGTCTTAGAGCTTTCCTCCAAGGTGTGCCTAAATCCTGCAGATTTTATCTATATTAGTTTCTAAGTTATATCTTTTATACATTTTTTATCTTTATAGCTTTGCTTTTTATATCTTTTCTTTTATTCTTACAGGTTTTCTTTATATCTGTTTTATTATTTTATGTCTTCTCTATCTTTTATGGGTACAGCCAAAATTCCTGTCCTGACTATTACTTTAGTTAAATTATTTGCTTTCTAGAGAGATAAAATATCTTTTTCTTTCATTCTTCAAGGTGCAAAAGGTACCACATCAGTACAACTTCACTACTGTAAACCATGCCCATTTCAGTGGGATTTACTCATGGTATTAAACTTAAGCACATGCCTAACTGTTTAAAGGGTCAAGGTCTTCCAAGGGGTGCACTCAAGTTAGTAATTTCAAATGTTAAACTTGTGGGAGTACCTAGAGTGCCAGTGAATTAAAAGTTTTAGAAGCATGATCATCTTTGCTTTTTTTTTGGCCTTTGAAGACATTTACAGGGCCTAAGACTATTATTTGCAGGTTCCTTTTTAAATGAATAATTATTTTGGTATCCTGAATGCAAGTTTCCTAAATTCTGTTACAACTGGAATTGCAATATCTTATACACTCAAAAAGCATAAGAAATACTGACTATAATATCTGCTGATCTTCCCATTTTTTATTATTATTTAGAAAGGTGGTTTCAATGTAATTATAAGGGCTCTTCTACATTTGATCTACAGTATGCCTCAGTCAGATCCTCTGAATCAGTATTAAAAGCACCAAGATAAGAAAAATAGTTAGCAACCAGGGCAGATATGAGAGAAATACTACTTTGTGGTTTTCAGAATGCACTTAAAAATTAATAGTGTTGTCAAATAAAAATATCCAACTTCTAGAAGATACGGGCAAATGTGGATACACACACAGTGCACATTCACATCTGTGTTCAGAACTGAGTAAATTCAAAGATCAGTATTAAACAGAAGGGTCTGAGTTCATTAAAAATTGAGGTAAGTTTGCCCAAAGGCTATGGGTCTACGTTTCCATCGAATGATTATACACTGAAAGAAAAGGTTACCTTGGGAAGACCAGATGTGTAGGCACTAACTTCCATCTATCGAACATGCAAATATAAAGTGTTACATGGAAGTATAGGCCAAGGAAGCACATGCAGTGGCAGGATATCTCCTTGTGGAACACTTTTACCCCAAAAGTGATTGAGGAAAAAATGAATTTTTTATTAAATGTTCCTCTGCCTATTTAGCACCATATCTGTGTAAACACTTGCATGGTAAAAGAAATGTTTGCTATCTTTTTACCTTTTATTTCTTTTTCAGACCTCGATTTAAGCTGGTTGGTACCCTTCTATCTTGTGCAACGTAAATAAAACTTATTTACTAAGTTCTGGCTGGTGGCTGAAGGACTAATGTGGCTTCTAAGAGTTTTACAGCTAAAGGTGATATATGAGAAGAAAGAAATATAGGTTTCATTTGCAAAGATGAGGAATCAAAATAAAGTACACTGCATGACTTAAAATAGTATCACCAATACCAGAAAGTAAAAAGCAGTAAATATGGAATCCCACCATTTTTAGTCAATCATTTTTCTATTAAAGCCATCCTAACATGTGTGGGAAATTGTACTAGCACATGTATAAACACAGCCAAATTTTATCCTCAGGCATTACTTAAGACAGCATTTAGCTTTCATGGTGCAATATGTACCTATCAGAAAATCAATTTGGTGCCCATTTGTTTTTATTACTTTATTTTATATAAAAAGTAAATCTTTAGAAGCTTTTCTGCTAGAAAAATAATAATACCATTTAAAGGTATTTTAAGTTTTCTATTTTAAAATTTGGATGGCTGTAACATGGAGCTTAGAACACATATTGCATTTCTATCAAGCTTGAGTAAAGTACAGTATATCCCTTTTGCTATAACCAAATAACTATCAGTTTTGCCTTTCTGTTAAGTCATTTCTTTCAGCAGTATTTTATCACAAAAATCAGTAGATTTGGCCTAAAACTTTAACATAATAAGATAATAATACTACTAAAATGGTTCACTGCCCCCAGTAAATCTTGTTATATAGTAAAATGGTTGTTCCTAAAACGACAAAAGTAAGTGTTATAATGCTAGAAACAGTTAAGTACAGAGGTAAAAATTTACCACAATGTGTTGCATTTATAGAGTTCACAAAATGATTGACAGCATGATATCCTCTCTGAGGAATTTGGTGTGTCTATGAAAAAGTGTATTATTTTGAGCATATTTTACCTTTTCAGTGTACTCTTTTCAAAGTAATTGACACCATTAAAATTCCTTAGCAACCTAAGAACAGTAGGAAACTACAGGAAAGATAGCGTAGCAGCTATTTTACTTGCATTCCCAGGAATAATGGAAAGGTGATTGGGGAAAAGAAGGAAAAGGACGACATTTTTAAAAAGTTAAAAAGAGAAGAGGGCCTTCATGCTCCCAAGAAGAGGGGTCAGGTGTATCAAGTTTGTCTCTAGGTCTAAAATCTATTCTCCTCATTTACAAAAAACTCCAAAAAAGCTTTCTACTTTAGGCCTAGAGCATATAAAACAATTAGCAGGAATAAAGAAAATGTGTTATGTAAAATGCTATTGAATATACTACAGCTCAGTTTGCAGTGTTAACAGTCCACTTATGTCACCACTACAGTGATTACTAGAGAAGTTTAAAATAGTTTTCAGTACTTGCAAAGGTGAAGCGTGGGGAGGAAAGGAGTGTAAATCTTATATAAAATGTCTGGGAGGTTGGCTTGGAGTGGTTCATTTTTCATGTGAGCAATAGGCTCAGTGGATCAAAGATACAGAAATCCCTTGGAAAAATTACTTTTACCACAAAATTTGCTAAATTCCTGAAAACTGAAGCTTGCCCAGAAGGGGATTTTTTTCCACTTTTTAAATGAAAAGAAAGCAAACATTTTCTAGAAATCAGATTATTCATCAAGGTTATGGCCATTTACAAAAGCATAATTCTATGCATGCTGCATTCGGCAGCATGGTTGTGAATACAAAATATATGCAGTTGTCTTAATTTTTTCTCATATGTCTCTACATATTCTCCTCACTACTGGATAAACTGAAAGCATTGTTGCAAATGCTGTCTTCTCTTATCTTATATTTCTTTCCATATACATACTACTACTTTAAGAGATATTTTCTTTGTGTGTAGCTTTCTGTCTTATCTTCAATAGCAGTTTCACAAATTTCTGGATAGTCACTATTATTTTATGATACATTATATTGTCACTATTCCTTTGAAATGATGATATTCATAAAATAGCTCTTGTGGATAATCTGATTTTTTAGCTGTTAAGAGGTATTCTTTCAGAGGGAAGATACAGATATATGTCATCTTCTCATATTTTTTCCTGACTAGCAACATATACTAGTTGAAAAGGAAAACATGGACAATTTGTTACATCCAGACCAAATTAACCAACAGGAAGTCTCCCTGATCTAAAGCGGGAAGATATTCATGGTACAGGCAGCAAAAGTATCCAACACTTTTGTATTAGCAAATATAGGCCTGTTTGTTTGCCTCATGTTTGGCCGAACTTTGACTCTCTTGCTGGAATTTGGGCCACTTTAGCCCACTCCATTATTCCAGTATATATTTAAACACACCAGCTGGGCTCCATTTTGATAGCCAAGAACACAGTATCCCTCATATAATGTGGTACAATACAGAAACATCAAGTCTTGTCACTTTACCTCCCCACATTCACACTACAAAATTCTCAGAGAGGGGGTATTTGTGGGAGTGGGGGAACACTCACACTACAGCAGTAATCCCTACGTACCACACAGGGTTGGAAACTACTGCTTTTCCTGGTGCAGTTTCAGCTACTGTTTAGTTAGAAATGTGATCTCATGTTGGCTCTGGGTACTTTGGAGGAATCCTGCCTCTCTTATATTATTCTACACCCTCTCTTCTCTTACACTTTTTTTCCTCAACAAAATAGAGGAAATGATGATAGACTCCAAAGACAGAGAAAATAAAATGTCAGCACTTAAGAATCAGCTGAATTGAATGTGTTTAGAAGGACTGAACTCACAAAGGAAAGTACCAGACCTTGGTCAGGGAATAACATCAGGTAGGCTAACATTTTAAAATATTAAACAGTATCTTGCAAGAGTGTTACAACTTTAAGAGTGAAGTCAAAGAAAGGACTGGAAGGAATAAAGGTTTAGGGAAATATGGAGCCCAATATGGTATGTCGAGGACAACAGAATTTTATTATTGATTTCAGTGGAATTAAAAAAATAGTTCTTTATACCTGAAATTCAAGGGGGAGCATTTTCATATAGAAAAGAACTCTACATGTTAAGGAATCAATGTCATAAATAGCAAGCTTAATAAAATACAAAAGTAGCAAGGGAATCTGCTTTAAAGCAATATCTGAAGCAGAAAGCAAGATGGTCAAGAAATGCAGTGTCAGCTTCAGAGAAACTTAAAAAAAAGACCAATAAATTCCCATTCACTGAAACAATGAGGAAAACAAAAAACACATCTGGAAGGAGAGGAAAAAAAAAAGGAAAAACAAAGAGCTCTGAAAATAACTATTGAAGACAACACTACAGAATTCAGGAATAACATAACTCATCCATAAATACTTCACAGTTTGTTTGTTTTTTTTACACGGAAGCAATAGTGAATAGCAAAGCACTTGAGATCTCAGTCCAAGAAACAAAGCATAAAAAAGCAGCTATGCTGCAATGTGATTTAACATTTTACTTAAACCTCCATTGGCTTCAGGGAGCCAACGCTTCTCCTAATAGATTTTACTTGGTGTCTGCAAAAGGTATGTAGAAAGTCTCGTGGTCCTAGATCAATCACAACTGTTTCAGTGGTGCACACAGAAGAAGGCTTTTATTTGTACCAGGCAACTTACAGCACAAAGGCAGTTCCACTTGCCCAGGAGAGTCATACTGATACAATGGAAATTCATTCGCCAGTACAATCACTTACACCAACCCTTTGTGTTGCCAGCATCTCTGAAGAAAGTCAGAGGGAAAACTAAGGTAAAGTTTGGGATCTAGCAGAAGAGCATCTAAAAATTACATTTTGATGTTTCTGAATTTGCCTTTCTCTCCTGAATTTGTGCCCCTGCACTTCTACAAAATTGAACTGCTTCACACCTCTTTTAATCATTTTTTGATCTTATTTGGAGTGGTAAATTGGATAGTCTCTTCAACAGCATGAAACAGAAAAGACTTTTCTACCATATGTTACAGTAATAAAACAGAAAGCTGTTTCTCATTATTGGCTGGTCCATCCTCATGTAGTCAGTTGCCTTGGAAACTGAGATTGATCCTAATTTCAAGAAAATGTAAGAATGAACCGAATCATATAGTTCCTTTTCAATGTCTAATGTCTATCTCAATTTAAAATGTTAAAACTAGCAGCGAAACATCCCTAATCCCACTTCTAGCTTTATTTTTGTTGCACTTATCTCTAAGAGTGACAGTTAAAATAATATGTTAGATCAGATATATCAGTAAAATAACTGTGAAGTTTCAGAAAACATTGTAAGCAATGTAAGTCAAATGTACATTGAAATGTACTTCATTAAAAAAAAAGGTTGTTCAAGATTTGGTAATCTGGATGACACAATATCTAGGTATCATGTGATTAAAAATCTTCATTGTATCCAAAAACTTGAACCTTTACTGAAGCCAAAATACATTTGATAAAATGCTCATTTTCCAGTACTTCACAGGCCCCTTCAGAAGTTCATAATAATTTATCTCCTAAGAATTTGAATGTAATTAGCTTTAGTGTGCTTACTGGAAATAAGAAGAGTTACCATTTATTTATGAAATTCTTTTGTCATTTTAAATTCCTTGTTATAAAATTGCCAACAGGGCTTGTAAACTGTGCAAAGGACTAGTTCAAAAGCAGCACTTTTCATGTTGTTGTCTTTGGATTATGAACAGCAGCTAAAACTCAGCAAAGATCTGTTTACTGCTTCAGTTCTTCACTTCCAGTTGCCAACCTATGTTTAAAAACAAGTAATTTTACACCAGCTGAGAAATTGGCACACTCTTCACATCTACTCTTCCTTACAATCACTCTTGCAAGATAAAATTGCCAAGCCTGTCACAGGGAGCTGTGCAATTACAGTGAACAGGAGGAAGTTTTTATCATTCTTAATGGGAGGTGATCCAATAGATTTTTATGTTGTGGCCCCCAGAAGAAAGGCTTGAGGACTCTTGGCATCTAAGCAAAAAAAATTTGTCAGTCATTGATCATGAACAGCTAAGGAAAAATGTACTTATTAAAATTTGTAATCTTTGAATTATTTGCTTTTAAGATAGCCCAGTCTCTGGAACAAAAAGAGAACCCTAAATTAGTGTAATGTTAGGCATAGCTACCAAAAGTCTGCCTGTATACATAACCATCTAAGTTAATTTTGATTTTAGAGTCCTAATTTCATCACTCTCTAACTTTTGTGAACTCATAACAAAGTAATCCAATAATATCTAGAATTTATTTGATGATTTTTGTTCTCATTTATTGGACAAATCACTTCTTTCTTGCTGTTTATCCAGCTCTGTAAACTTGACAAATATTATTAATGAAGTAATTTACATGGTGAATTTTCTTATGTAGTGCCAGACAGATGATTTGTGAGTGGTTTTGATATTATTTGCCCAGCTTTAAAAAGACATTGCAGTAACACAAATACTATTTTAAATTTGATGTAATAGCCTTTGAATCATTAATAAATTATTTATTTTATTTTATATCTTGAATCCTAATAAAAATAAGAGCTCATAAATTGTAAATCTTGAAGTTTAATTCCAATCTTAGATGGATACTGTGGCAATCCTGGCAACCTATCAGTCCAAGTAGAAACCCATGGTCACAAAGGAAATGGTTATCTTTGAAGAGACTTGACTGTGGAACCTGACACTGGTAAAGTCTTGCTTGTTATGACACAAAGCAAGCCAGCTTTCCCATCACCTCATTCCTCTGCTTTCTTCACCAAGAAAGCAATGATAGAGATGAAGAGTATCAAAAAGCAAAGAATACTTAAAAATAAGCTGATTCTGCCAAGGCTCATATTTTCATCTTCCCTCTGGCTCTACCCCATCTCTAAAATCCATTGAATCACCAAAGGAGAACTCTAACCTGGTCATGAAAAAAAAATTTAAAAAATAAAATCAGTGACTAAACCAACAAATCAGAAGTACTCTGCAGACTGGAATCTAAGAAGTACTCCTTTTAGCAGGATTGCTACCTACTGATGAATGCAGCTCAAGAAAGGCTTAAAGACATTAGGAAACTGCTGCAATTCTAGAATACCAAATACTTCTAAAATTCAGGCATATACTGTACAGATAAAAAGCATTTAAAATTGAATAAGGTATATGTTGTTTCATCAGCTACAGGGTACACATGCACCTTCCAGTTTGGCTCCTGTTCTAATTGCAAGCAAAACCAAATCCTGATATGCTGTTTCTACAGAGTTGTGCTCTCTCCTACTGTTCCTGAATTCTCCTTCAGAGAAGTAAAAAAAAAAAAAAAAAAAAAACCTCAGTTTTTTTTTTAATTCAAGGTCCCATATAAATGTAAATAATGACTTATTTTTAAGGGGACAAAGAATTGTTATTAGACTGGGCTATTGTGAACAAAAGTGGTGTTCTAGGTTATATGTATAAAAACATGGGGTTTGTTTATATTATTATCCATGCATTCAATTTTAGGCTTAATACAACTTTAAAAGGAAGTATATGTTAGCAAGAAAAGACCCCAAGGGGTTTGGAGTTTGGTTCATATAAACATGTAAATGTTTTGATGTTTATTTCAATCTTATCTATGCAAGGTCACCAACACTATTATAATACCCTCTTATAGAATATCTGTTTCTAATTCCAGGATGAAAAGATTCACAAAGTTTTGCTTTAACCTTTTTAAATCCTGTCGAAGATTTGGTTTATTCTGAATTTGGATTGAGGGTATAAAAGTTGGGCATTTTTTTATTTTATTTTATCCAGACTAGTTCCGCCGTGTCTTGTGTAAATCATTATAGTCTTGTCTCTCTCACTTCATTGGCTTTTTGCTTCCATCTGTTTTCTCTCATCTTTTCCTCTTCTCTGTCTCATCTGCATTCTCTTTCTACTCTGTTTTCTCTCATCTGCTTGCTCCTTACTATTTGTCCAGCCCTCTGTTTTCCCCTTTACTAATTATCTAACAGGGGTGGAGAATGAATAAGAACTGAAAGCTCCAATCTGTGAGATGCTGACCACTCAGCAAACTTTACCTTTTTTTTGTTTTTTAAATGATAGTCCTGGATGTCTTCACCGCCCTAAGCACATTACTTTTCTGCATGCTGTCTGAGGTACGTTATGTTGTTATTCCTGGAAGCACTAATTTATGCAGGAGACATTTATACTTTTCATAGAAAAGCGTAACTCCCTACCTGCTCAGAGTCCTACCTGCTCACAGGTAAGCACAGTATCATGGTATGTAATTTACTAATATCTAAAGGGAAGCAGTAAATATTTATCATTACATGTTATTGTATATGTCAAAGAACATTCATGAATGTGCTTATTTTAAAGTAAATATAATTAATTTAATAATGCTGCTGCAATACAATCAAAAATTGGAGTATTTGAAATCAAAAAACAATTGATAGACATGTTCATTCACAGAGGCTCTATTCCAAAAGCTGGCACCTATGCCACAACCAAAGCAATATTTCTCTTGCAATGAAATGCTGGAGGCATGAACCTGAGTGATTTGGAGCTGCCCTGTTTAAAAGCAGACATTCAGGACAGCCTTTTTGGAAGGCAGCCACCAGAGTGTACTGTATTACAGAATAAATCACACTGAAAAGATGCTTCCTGTCAAGCTGGAGATACTTTTAGAAAAGATCAATTACAGGTACCATCACGTTTATGTGACTATTTCTACTTTTGTTAGTGACACAAGCTTATTTCATACACACTGTAAGATCCCAGATGAGTTCCCCTAAGATTTCACACAGATCACAATACCACAAGCTCTTAAATCTAGGGGAGAGGTCTCATTTTTATAGCACAATGAAGTACAATTACGGCATGGTCTTCTTCTGACAGGTTTGAAATGGTCTCCATCTCAGCTCCTTAGGGAATGTGTTGAAATGTAGCTATTTAAAAGATCTCTAGCCAACATTTCAACTGCTCTGAACTCTCATAAATATTATCGGCTCTGAATTTCTGGAAAGGGTCACTGCTGAGAGGTAGTCCCTTCAGGAGTATACAGTACCACCTGACTAAAGTACAACCTCATGCCAAATTATTATTATCATGTATTTTGTTTTAAGTGCGGCCAACAATGTTGGCTCTGGAAGGTGCAACACAAGGATATAACAAAAAGTGTACAAGCGAAGTGGCAAACCTTCCACTTACTTCATCAATACCTTGCCTAGGGATACAGCTACATTGCACATTGCAGCATAAAACAAATATGTCTGTGCTAGCTTTAAAATGCTTGGATACTGAAAATTTTTGCCACAGAAGGACTGGGTTCCATACAGGCTATTTTATCTTGCTAAGAAAAGGTAATTTATCTCAGCGTGCTATATTAGCCCACATAAAGCTTCTTCCAGCCAGGAAGATTAGCCTGAAGACAGATATAAACTACTTAGAGTGTGTGTGTTTACATTTTGACACTGTGCAGTATAGACAAAACTAGCATAGGTACTTCCTGCAAATTACATCTTCAGGTGTTGCATAGGTAACTGAAAGCTGGATTGAGTATGTCTACACTTTCTTTGCAGGTATGGAAGTATAGACATACTATGAGACACTAGCTTAGGACATTGTCCCTAACCAGATAGGCGTGAAATCATATGGCTAACTGAATTTTCCCCCAAAGTATGTGAATAACCATTATGCAGAACAGAGATGAATTTATCCAGGAATGGCATCCAAATCCAGATGCAGACCACCTACCCTTAGACACCTACAGTATAGGACTCTGCCTGTGAGCTAAGAGTCTAACCTCCCATTATATTTCATGGAGACAGAAGATTCGGTTCAGTTTCCTATCATTTGGGATGCAGGGGGTTGTCCCTCCTGGCCACCTGTTGTCACTCCAAAAGGGCACAGATCTCCCATGGATCCTCTGTTGTGTCTGTCACCAACCACACTATATGTCAGCTCCTCTAGTGCTTTTCACATGGCACTAGACATGCATGTTTTGACAACTGAATCAAGGTCCTAGTCAGTACAGTCAGTGACATCTAGAAATTTATTCAAAAAATCAATGTATGTCTGTGCTTAAGAGTGAGTCAAACAGATTTGGTTCTCTAGATTTGGCTGACTGTATTGACAAGAGATGCATAATGGGAACTAAGCCACCTTTCTTGCAGGCAGACACCTACATTGCAGGCACGTCTGAATTTGGCCCTGAATCCTTCTCTGTTTGGATGTTTACTTTTAAACATGACCTAATTTGAAATATAAAGCTGAAAACCACATCATCAGTACTGTTGAGTAAACCAAGATAAAAGTTCTAGCAGAGAAACCATTCTAACAAGCCTCCTATTAAAGCTATTCTTCACCCGATCTTAAGGTACTGGGGCAGAGAAGGGCTTCTGGGTAAAAAATAGAGGAAGTCAAGGTTCTTGTTCCAAATAAGTCATCTCTCTTCATGTTCAAAGCAGAAAGGACATAAGGAAGTGAGTCACATCTGTATAATCAAAAATTTTTCAACTCACATCTCAAAATGTAAGGCTGCTTCCCACATTTTCCTTTAAGGTACCAATACAAATTGTCTCTACACAGCAGGCAGAACCTTCTGTTTTCTCTCAATGGCTCATACATTGATGCTTTTTCAGTACAAAAATTATAGTCAAATCTGAGCAGCTAGTACTGTTATAATAATTTATAATGATAATTATGTGAATTTTACTAAGAATAATAGTATTCATAAGCAGTATGGGCAAGACAAGGTTTAGCACTTTGTTAATTCCACAGTCCTCACACAATCTAATATGCCACAAATAGTATGGAACTGCGCTTACACAATAGCTTCCATTAAATAAAAATGTACTTGTTTTTTAACTGTATAATGGATGAATTATTAGTCCATTTTTAAGAGGCCTAAGACAGCATTGACTTCAAATTCAAAGTAATGCTTCATGCTACAGTTAGAACATAATTTCACTTCTGCTAAAAATGTTTTAAGCACAATAACAAAAGAGAATCCATGGGAAGTCTCTTGCATTTTTTCATTTTTTTAAAGAATCATTGAATTTGTGTGTATTTTCCTGTGTTTCATTACAGCACTATCGATCACTGCAGTTATTTTGGAATACTGTACATATGAGTTAAATTAAGGCAAGAGAGCTATTAGGAGAAAATATACAACTAAAAGCACTCCCCGCTTTTTCTTAATCTTAAATCTGACCTTGTTAACAAACAGGTGCAAGACTTCACACTACAACAGAATACAATAGAGAAGCAATGCTTCATTTTTCCTCTAATTGTTCTTTTCTCTAAATTGTATCAGCTGCTATTTGTTTTATGTGATATTCGCGATTATTCCTTTTTATTCTTTTCAAGTTTATTGTAGTCATGGAAATAAAAGTGCAATCCTTTGATCTTCTACATCATACAAAAGTAATCTATGACAATATAGCATGTGGCGTGGTATGAGAAATGTATCCCAGTTGAATTCCTCAGTCAAAAGAATTACCTACCTAGGGTATCCTCTGAGAAAGTTCTCTGCAGTGAATTATTCCCTCTGTTTTTACTGAGTACAGCAATGAAATCACACAGCCAAAAAGCCACATGTATATATGTTAGGTAGGTAATATGCTTATTAACTCTTTCACAGTCCTTCACCAGGATGAACACATGATAGCCTCTCTGAATGCAATCTATAATTATATAAACAGGTACGGCATCCAGTTAAATCTTCTTAAATGGCGTTATCTTCTAGTTACCTTCTTGGCATCGCAGCACATAAAAAACTATACAATCAACAAGAAAATGCAGTGCTGCCAAAACATATGTTGCAGTCACTGCATCTAAAAGCAACTTAATTAACCCAAGTGATTCAATTCACCTCTTATTTAAACTTTCTAAAATGATGTAAAGGAAGAGTAATGAAAATCAGAACCAAAATCTACCTTCAGAAAATTTAAACAGCAGAGTAGATAGACACATAAAAAAAGAAGGACATCTAATAATCATTTTTTAAACCTGTCATTTCAAAGATGTAGGAATTTCACAGGATTACTGATTAGGAAGCCCAGCATTTAGTCTTGGCTCAGCCAGTGATTTGCTGTGTGGTCTCCACAGTGTTTTGAAAATACATAGCACAATGACATTACATCAGATAAAGACAGTTTATGAATATTTTTGTTATACTTTCTTTTTTAAATTGAACATTTACAAGTAATTGTAACAAAACTCTAAGGTGGAAATTATGAAACTGTGTAGCCCTCCATTCCCCACATAAAAATGATCTTTTCTAGTAATAAGAATTGTAGCACCTTAAAAGATGTTGGAAACCTTGGAAATAAGACATTTAAGCCTCCAGGAAAATTTTCCCCGCAATAAAATGCTTCCTCAGTCACTATCCCCTGCTTGACTTACACCACCAACCTAAGCTTAACTTTACTCTATAAAGTTTGTAGACAGAGGTGCAAAGGTCAAATTATATTACCATTAGATTGTATAATCCTATTCCTTCTATTGAGATCAGTAGGCATATGTGCAAAGGATGAATTAAATCACTAATAGATTTAGCTGAATTTAATAGATTTATTTAATATTATTTCATTTCTCCTAGTCAAGAAATCTTTTTTCCAGTATGCTGTAATACTATTATATCCTCATATATATAGATAGATATAGATATAGATATTCACCTAAATCCCATTAGCTTCTACAAAATGCAGTGAGTCTAGCGAAAGTACACTCACACAAGGGTTATGGCCACTTAACCCCACCTTGCCTTCTCACTGACACATTACTACAGCTCACAGCTATGCTGCTTCTGTTCAAAAAAGTTATCTTTTTTTTTGATTTAACAAAACATAAAATGTTCTATGCAATTTTGTTAAGAGATTCAAACTGTATCTGACATAAGCAACTATTTCTTCTGAACATACTGTTCACAGTAGCAATAATTCAAACTTTGCTTTACTGCAATAATAGCTCAAACTGTCTCTAGTGAGCATGGTATCTGTAAGGAAGTTTTTGTCTTTTTATTCAGTTACATAAAATGAGAGCAAAAAAAAAATAAAATCTGTTGTTTAATAAAGTGCAGAACATCTGCCCATCTGCAAATATTGCTTATGGGAACTCTTACATTTCACGCTATGACACCTACACCACTGTTTTCTCACAAAACTACCGCTGGTATTAGAATGGAAATCTTTTTTTTGTGATAATTGTAATGAATTATGATGTTTTCAAAAGATATTTTCTCAGCCCAAAGAGAGATTCATTAATGCTAATAAGGTATGCATCAAGACATAATGAGCTCCCTGTGATGAGGACAATGAGCTTAACAGGTTAAAATTTCACAAAATGTTGATTAAAATATTAAAATGTGCTGCTCTTCATTAAAGCATATAACCAAATTGCCATTCTACCAACATAAAACATATTAAAACAACAGGGCATAAGAAAGGGAAGAAAAACAAGAAGCCTTCAGGCTTCTTAAATAGGAGTCCTTAGTGTTAAAAAATCTTAAGTTATACACACATAAAATTTGCTTTATAGCATATATTTTATTTGTAAAATAACATAAGGTGGAACTATCCCGAATTATAGCAGCTTGCTTTGTGAAACAGTGTTGCCTTATGGAAAGGGCCGAATACTCTGCAGAATGTATCTTTGTGACATTTCTAATTTTTATGAAGGAATCCAAGACATTTTCAAGCTATTAAGAAAAGCAGAACTATTAGCTCCATTAAAAAAAAAAAACACAAGGAAATAAAAAACAAAATAAAATGCTCACAGAGTATACAACATCAGAACTGATTTTTCAGTCCTTTCTAATTTTCCTCAAAGCTTGTGTATCTTGATCTGAACTCCACAGTTGGGGTTCCACTACCGATTAATATTCATCAAAATTTCTTTATTATGTGCTAGTGTTGGTAATATGGAATCTGGCTCATACTGGACGATATTATACACTTTCACAAGTCTCAGGAGGCACAATCCTGCAAACATTAACACACATGTAACTTTACTGAGGTAAGTAGCCTGATTGTCTTAATAACATGGAGTTAACATGTAAATGTATTTATCCCCGCATCCAACTGTTTGCAGGATCTGTCCCAGGTTTCCCAACAGCAGTCTTCTCATGGACCTCCGTGGCCTGAAGTCTGAGACAAGTCTCTCCTGCTACAGTGTGTCTAGATCTGAAAACTCATTCACGCAAGAGTTTAGCTTTTTTTTTTTTTTTTTTTTTTTTTCCAGCAGCACCACCAGCTGGAGCAGCTAAAGAGATTAGGACCAAACTCTGAAAATAATTATCCTGAAGAGAATAACTCACAACCAACATTGCTAAAATACCTCGATTGTTGCTTGCCGTTACAGTATTTCACAGGAGCCTTTCTGGTTTTGCAGAACATGTTACAAGTTACCCTCAAGATATCAGGCCGGCTGCAAGGAGTCGGTTCTGTAGGGTGTCAGGTCTGCAAACACACCATAGGGGTTTCCTCACTTTTTCCCACTTCAAAGAAGCATTAAGAACAATTTCACTTTATTACAGATTTTAACTAGATTTCTTTCCCCTGTGATGATTAATTAGGCGTTTGTTACAATTTGCCTTCTTTCCACCTCTAAGAATAAATGTCCCCTTCTGCTAATCAGACACAAACAAAATGTTTTGAAAAGTAATCACTTGCTAAAAAAAATGGAAATTGGGCTTCTGTGTTGTGAGGAATGTACACATATAGCACAGTGAAATTTAACACTGGTAAATGATCTGACTACCTCAAAGTGAAGCTTTTGCCTTCCTACAGTGGCCTTTCACCCTGCCCTTTCCTCCAATCTGAGGAGAGCTGATGTTGATGGAACATATAATGGCTCCTTTCCTGTGTAGTAAAGTCAGCAATAAAGCTCAGTAATTAAGGTGACCGGGGAGGCCCAGCCCAGCAGGCTAGTGGTGTGGCAAACACTTTTAGAACTTCAAACAATATCAAAGTCACTGAAAAACGGGCCTAGTTCAGGACTGGTTTGAATTAAGCCTCACTTCCACACGCACTTTTCAAATCCAAGCTCAAACAAGAAAGCCAAGGCCTTCTGGATTTCATTAGAGCCAATTATCTTATCTGTTTCATCTCAGGCCTGACCCTAAGGCTGGCAAACAGCTATTCAGTGCATTTGTGTGGTTGTTTGAGAAAGCCTCCAGCCAGCCAATGGCCTGAGGAACCACTAATTAAAACACAGTTGCCCCCTGCCTCTAGTGATTAAATATTTTCAAGCTTTTGTAAATAATTTTTCCATTCTTTGCCCCAAGCCTCAGAGGTCCAATACATGCAGTAATTTTTTTTAGTTTGTCAAATAATACTGCTGGAAATAAAACTATAATAGAAACTTAGGAAACTCATATCTTGCTTCGTTTCTGCAAGTAAGATTCTACAAACTCACAAAACATGTATACTGTTTCTTACGGAATTAAGTCTTAATAAGCTTATTCTGCTTGAAGTGATACAGTGTATAACAGGCTTTACATTTTGTCAATAGTCATCATGTTTCCTCAGATGTCAACACGATATGTCTGCTCATGAGCTTAATGAGACCATACACACTGTAGAAGTGATCCTGAGGAATATATATGTTCCTGAAACGGATGGACAGAGAGTGGATCACACTTCCAAAGTCTATTTTGGGAAGGACAGGATCCTACCAGTAGTGTATCCAGATGTCTCATTTGAAAAGAATAGTCCCAAAGGGTCTATGGTCCCTGTCACAGTGTCCCAAATAAAATCTTGTCATCAAAATTTGCATAAGAGACAAACAATTGCATGTCTTTCATCTGGGCCAGAGGGTTCAATCTCTCCATCTCCCCTTTCAAGCCATGACCCTGGGAGACCTCCCCCCGCTTACCGCTTAGCATCACAGCAGAGGATCAGGAGGGAGACGTGGTTCTAGCCTTGGTCCCAACCACTCTGTCAGGTTGAGTGACCCAATGTGTCCCATGTACCCACTGTGAACAGTGCTGGGGGTGTGTACCTTCTGTGTAATATGATGGGGGGAGAAGTAACTTATATCCCTTTTTTTTTTCCCCACTCTGGTAGCTTTGCCAAGCAGTACATACAAAAACATGTCTTCTAAATTAACCTTTTAACTCCTTACATCTTACTATTATGCTTAATAATAATAAAAATAGATATTAGTATAGTACATTGGAGCCACTGTTATAAAACAAAACCCCAGTGCATTAGGCACTGCAAAAAAGGAATAAAAAGATGGCTCCTGCCTATATAGTCTATGGGTGACCACAGGCAGAAAGCAGTACAAGCTAGAAAATTAGACAGCTTTGCTTTGCTGCAGTCTTAGTAGTACAGGAATCTAATCACTGTCCAATTTTGTAGGTGGTAATATAGCAAAACAGAACTGCAATAAAAGATTTCAAGGAGGATACTGAAATAGCTTTGTAACTGTTTATGAGAATAACCTTACAAGTATGAATAGTATCACCAGAAAAAAGCACAGATACCACAGATACACTGACACCTGTACATGGTATCACGACCCCGAAAACCAACTTCATAGGACTGAATGACACTGAAATAATTAAAAAACAAAATGGCAGAAGCTTAGATGTCACTTTAACTGGTGGAAATGTTAGCATATTCTCATATTCTGTATTTCAGAGACATGCTGCAGAAAAAATTTGCAAAATTCAGCCATTGCTGTGATGTGACTTCCAACAGAGAAGGTCAAAGATAGCACAAGTACTTGACTGACTGACAGACAGAAAGATGGTTTTGCCTATAATGAGTGACAGTAGGAAGGACTTGGGGGTAAGAATTCAGTTACATTAGGTTTGAACTAAAGGTAGACTTTAATAATCAGTATATCAAAATATTATTCTAAATTTTCATGATGTGCAGAAGAGACAGACCAGAGACATAGATATGATGTAACAGGCTGAGAAATAGTAATTGAAGTTGCATTGTGGATGAACTATCCTCTAAAGAGATACAAAGAAGTAGGAGAAAGAACCAAGCCCAAAAGCAGAATGCCATGAAAGCACTGAAGAAAACTGAAGGAGGAAAATGTTGGTTCCTCCAAAAGACAAGTTAAAGGAGCTACTAGAAATGTTGAGTAAAATCCAGGGATACCAGGCATGGGAGCCAAGGAACGGCAAATTTTCAGGACAAAGATCATCAGGGTCACTAGAAGTAGATGACACCTTACGGAAGAGCAGAATGAAATACAGACTCTGAACTTTGGGCTATGAGGAGTTTATGCTAAGAACAGTTTCAGAGAAATGGAAAGATAAGCTGCTATTTTGGAGAAGGTCTAGAAGAAGGCCAAAGGGTAGACAATAATCTGTACACTCACACCTTGGGGATAGAGAGGGAGAAAGGAGAAGTGGTGAGAGAGAGAGGTTAAGAGTGTTTTTTCTTTTCATTGAAACACAATTATATCATATGAGACAGCAGCCCTTTACGAGTGGAATTTGAGATTAAATACATGAAGAAGGGAAGAGAAAAGCTTGTGTCCAGCATAGATCAGCCAATGAAAAAGAATGATGCCCCTGGTGCCAAGGAAAAGAGTTAGAGAAGAAGAAAGGTGAGGAGCAATGCTGTGGTCAGAGGCAGAGGACAGACCATGGAAGGGGATGGGAGGGGAGTTACAGCTGCTGTGAAGAATTTGGTGAGTGGTCAAACAAATGACTCTGAGAGAGAAATGTGAAAGGAAAATGGCAGGGGAAACTCTTAAAGAATGCAGTGTTACCTATGTCTAGTAATTAAAAGGCTACTGCTTGAATAGTCTAATAAGATAAATGTTTACTAAATAAGCCTGTACACTGGGGAAACAAATAAGAGGAAGTGAGCTTATTTCCATTACTTTAAGGTTCTTAAACTTGCTCTGCAAGGGCATAAAGGACAATACAAACATTTCCATTTTGGTCAGTGATTTTTTCCACAGATGCCAATGACTGAACTTGACACAAAGCAGGTCAAAATTAACTCAAGAATATTCATCCACCGCATGTTTTTACTTTCAAGGACAGTTGATACTTCTTAGCCATCTGATGGTACAGAATGGGAATGAAATCATTGCCTTCTTGATCAGCTGGAAATCACAGTCTTCAAGCTGTTACAAATTCAGCATTTCTTTTTCTGACTTTGCTTGCAGTTTCTAACAAAAATTACATCAAAAAATATGTGACTGTTTTCAACACTTTTTTCTTGTAAAACCTGTAGTTTTCTTTTCTTGTAGACTTGTAGTCTACCTGGCAAATAAGCAGATAATAAATTGTCATTTTCAGATCCAAGGAGAATCATTTTCCATAGAGAATTCATCAGGTGGGGGATAGAGCTGATGTTAATAAACCATAGAGGATGAGAAGTCCTTATCACAAAGGAATGGAAGTACTTGTCATTTCTTAATCTGGAACATATGATAGCCTGGTATAGGGAGCCAATAAGCCGCCAATTTTCTATCAGCCTAATTATGAAGGTTTAGAACTATTTTTAATTTTTTCATGAAATATACTCTTTTACTAAAACAAAATAATTTTGTATCTGTGCATCAACTTTTTTTGATATTTTTCAGAGGGAGACTTTTTTCAGAGTGAGGAAAATAAAAAATATATATATTCCAAATAGCCTGACAGCAAGGGTACTAACTTCAGATGTGATGAGGTCAGGTGCAAGTCCCTGATTTGTAAGAATGGGGGATGAGAAATTGTTTTCAATCACTCAGGGCTGGGATTTTCACTTAAGATTTTTCTGCTTCCTAGAGTGATGTCCTCACCATGAGGCTACAGATGAACGTTGTCACGAAAGGGTTTGAAACACGCACTTACTTGTTTTCTTGGAAACTTTCAAATAGTTTTGGTTTTGTTCCAGTGTAGAAGAAAATCACATGTCAAAACCACGGACAGTCGCTACTTACTGGAACTGCTGTCTTAAGTCAGCTCTACTTAGTAATGCACATCCTGCACAGGAGGGAGAAAGCAGCAAAATTCAGTGAATTTTCTGACAGTGAGAGAAAAGACCCCAAAAGCTGCATCTTCCCTCTAGCCCTCCACCTTATACCATCTGACATGCAGATACTCTGTACCATGAGATAGGAGAAGTGCTAAACAGCTTCCGCACATCCCAGGCATAGTTATTTTCAGCCTGGTTTATGCTGTGTGGTAATGTGTTTGGTTTCATTTTTCATGAATTTTTGATAAATTTATATCTTTGATAACTGTATTTTCATTGATACCTGGTATCAATATGACTATAAAGACTGTGACAGGCAAATACATGAATCAGCTAATCAAACATAAATCAATCAATTAAAATACAAAAACATTTTTTGTTTCAAGCCATGATAACAATTGAAAATGCTCGTGTATAAACTTAAAGCTTCGCTTGCTTAATTACATTACATGTAGTCACAATAACTAAGATCAGATTCTGCCACCCTTACTCAGTGAATAGCTCCTGCTTTCACAAAGTCTTTTAACCAGAAAGATGACTCTTGCAAGAAGCTACTTATTTAGTATAAGTAATAATACTACAACTTAACCTTGAGTTATGCTGATGTGCAGAACTTAGAATGGCTTTAGCTAATGACACAGGTGACTGATTCACTTCTAAATCCTGACCCAAGTAGGAGCAAAATTGAGCATATGTGATCATAGGACAAAGATCACACTTTGCATGAAAAAAATACGAATATGACAAACATCGTAACTCACTGTATGACTGAGCATTTTTCTAATACTGCCTGTAAGAAACAATTCACATCTAGGAGCTTGAAGTCTGATGGCTTCCTTCACACTGAGCAACAATTTGTTTTTCAAGTAGCTGCATTTACTTAATGGGATTACTGGTTGCCCAAGCAGTACTGCTAATATGAGACAATCATGAGTCATGGACCTCCCTGAATTCTTTTCATTAGATACTATTTTTGAGAATTTGTATTTTCATAACTTCAGACATTTCTACAAGACTAAAAGCTGAATTAAAAGCATATCAAAACCCTCAGATTTTGGGGTCTAACTACATCCAGTATGGAGAAACCTTGAAAGATCTTGCAGCACTGAGATAAGTGCTACTCAGCATTATTCAGGATTCCAAAATCTGGCTCTTGACAGATTTTTCTATTTTTCTTTGGAATTACTGGAGCTTTGTTTACCAGAATATATTCTCTATGAAAAAGACATGTTCCTTTCATTCAGTTGCTTTATGGGCAAAGCGTAGCGCAGGTACACAAAATCATTAGAATTAAAAAATATCTCAAAGAAGTTACTAGTGCAAAAGCATGAGAACATCTATAAGCACAGACATGCCCTGGAGGTACACAAACAAACGTACACAGAGACACAGGTGCGTGGACACCTCATAATACTTCTTTGCAATCCTGGTCACGTTTGAAAGGAGGAAAATAAAAACTCCATTTCTTTTTTCTTCTTTAAGTATTAAAAGAAGAACAGCAGAGGTCTCATTAACTAAGCTAGCTATAGAAGGCATGAATAAGAACTGTGTAGCTGAAAGGCCTCTGTTTCTGCTGTTCTTGAAACAACACTTCTGTCTGATTCTGGATAATGGGCTTTTAATAAAAATATCCACCAAAGGAAAACAATTAAACAATACATAAAGCACCAGGGTGTAATCTAGTGGTTTTGTTACAGTCTGGAGCTGTTCCAGCAGAGAACATGTGGATATTTTTCACAGGCTACAGTGTAGTTCTCAAAAGTTATTATAAAGCAACAAAATTTAAACTTGGGGCTGGACATCTACACAAGTGCTCAGTGTTGCTGTAGGACTTTGAATTCAGACCTGAAACTTATCTCCATCTAAATACCACAGATATTTTGACTTTTAGGGTAAAAAAAATCTTCTGTAGTCTTGCTGCTGTTTAATTTCTTCCAGGATGTTTCTGGTGATATTCTCACCTTTCCATCAAAGTATTTGACAATATGGCAATTTATCCATTCGCCTCTATTCTTTCATCTTTCTGGCTTGAAAAAAATTGGAAAACAGTTATATTGGAAAAGAGCTCAGGTACATTTCAGTACTTTGAAAACTACAGACCATGTATTGCTTGGGGTTTTAATCAAATAGTTTTTAACCTGAACCACATAAACTTGACACATGCCATATTTTATTATCCTTTCTCCTCCACCCCCTACTCTGCCATGTCAATAAAAGAAACTGTGCATCTGTAGAAAAGTAAGCTGACACTAATTAATTTCTGTAATGAAAGATTTCATTTTTGTAGTCCCAGTGAATGAAAGGAGCTTCATATGTATTTTTTTAAATCCCGGTACAGTTAAGGTGAAAGTTTAGGGTAGTTTGTTGAGGAAAAAGTTGGATTTTCCAAATAAAAATAAACAAGTAGGAAGAACAAGAGGTCACAGGATATAAACAGTGTTGCCAGTTTTAGTTTTATGGTGAACTCTGAAGTATAACAAAATGTTGAAAAGCTGTTTATACCAGTGTTTCAAAAAATTTTAACCCTATTTCTCCATTTCCTGAGAACTCTGTCCCTATCCCCACAATATAAATCTGAGTGCCCTGAAGAACTGTCACAAAACAGGAAAACAGCACAAAACTTTACTATAATTACACACACTCCAAACCTATTCAAAAGCACAAATCTTCACAGCTATTCAATATGCACATATGAAACTTATATACTAAGAAGCTTGAAGAATATTATTCCAAGCAAACTTCTATCAAAAGAAACTGTTAAAGCACTTTTAAGTCTTCTTTTTTATGGGTGTTTTGTCTAGTTATCTTTGAATTTTCCTAAGATATTTGCCATGACAGAAGGGAGAAGAAAAGAGACATTTCTGGTTCAAGTGTTATTTTAAAGACATTAGGAAGAAAGGGACAAAATCAGAAACGAATAACTAATTGCAACTCTAACTTACAAATCTGCAGAATACTATGGGTGACAGAAGGCAAACTATATATACAGAAACCACTGTATAGATAGATAGATATTCCCCGACTGCGTTCTGTTTTGTTATATTGTTCTGCACAAAAACCCTAGCTTTTCCAAGTAGTACTATGCCCATGAGAATGCAGAAGGATTGTGGATAATTAGCACTCCTCATATGCCCATCTGTATTTGGGTAAATCATTATCTGCTTCTTGTACACTTGACTCAGATATTGTGTCTTCCTCTTTATGAAGTAAAGTGCTGAACACATTGCTGTCAGCAAACAGACAAGAGAGATAACAATATCTGGGATAATCCTCACCAGTTATTATAAAGCAAAGTATTGAGAAATAAATAATTTATTTCCATTAATAAAGATAAATATGGCATTTTGCTAGTCTGAGACCATTACTAATATAGTTAGCTGATAACACAATAGATCCAGATTCTGAAGATCCTAGTTCTTCTATCCGCTTCTAGTTCTTTTTTTCAACTCATATGAGGCCAAGCAGCCTTTTTTGCTTTTTTGTTTCCCCTCCCACACCTTTTGTCTTTTTATGTCTTTACACTGCAGTTTTCTTAAATCAGAGACTGTTTCTTACTGTATTTTTTAGTCTGAGCCTAGCACAATGTAGCCTCATCAGCAGCCTCTCAACATTACAGTCCTAAAAATAATAGCATTAAGTTATGGATAATTAGAATATTAAAAAAAAAACTTTATTATTCAAAAGCTATTCATTAATAGTTATCACTATATACCAGTGTTCTACTACTTAGTTTATTTACAGTATAGCTAGGTAGAGCTAGGAAAAATGTTGTTTTTGTCTCCCAAGTTCTTTTGTTATGTTTATCAAAAAACAATGTTTCTACTCCATCAGAGAGTTATACAATATTGCAGAGCAGTGATGTCAAATAAAGCCATAATAATATTGGAAATAATATAAATCAATGGTTCGCCCTCATGTGGTGTATTTAGTTCACTTCCAGAAGAGCTTCAGAGATGAGCAATTAAATTGATTATGCAACTGGATAAATTTCTAAATAAAGAGTGATTGAAAAGATCAGAAATATTAACTTTCAAGAGAAGATAAATAAGAAGGGACATGACATAAGAAATGGAAATGTATTTAAGATAATAGTTAATATAGAAAGGAAAAATGTGCACTTCACCTACACATGAACATATGGACTTTTAATGAAATTGGAAGACTATAGATTTGAGATAAGAAAAAGGATTTTTTTTTTCAGACACACATACTTTAGATCTCAATACCTACAGATCAAATGAAGAAAAAAACTTAACAGGATGCACAAAAAATTAAAGCTGCTATCTCCACTTCTTTAGCAAACAAAAAGTTCTTCAAATAAAATTTAGGCGAAAATAAAATAATATGTATGAAAATATACTATATATGTGTACTTATATGAAACTACGTAAGTAAAACATGGGAATATTTCCTTTTAGTTTTCTTTTTAGGCTTCATGTATGACATTGTAACTTAAAAAGTCAAGAAAATTCATGATTAATATGTATGTTGAAACAGAGTTTAAAAAAGACACTATATTTGAAAAAGAGCAAAAATACATTTATAAAGGTGGGTTTTTTTATTAGATTCAAAAATAAATGTCATCAAATCAGAAAATACAGAACTAAGACTAAAAAAGAGGGGAGATCAGTATACATCAATGCAATCCCTCAAATACCATAGCAATGCACTGTAAGGCCATAATACTACAAAGAATATTTCTTAATGGTTTTGATCAGAGATTAGACTACAGTGATTTTTAAACATTTATTTATTTTTCTCCCCAAAAAAGCTCTGGGAACTGCAAGAAAGAGTAAGGAATTTATACATACCTTTATTTTCTTTCATTTTTACACTTTAACATGTCTARATTCAAGTATGACTTTAATTTTGAAATTCCTTTAATACGATTATTTTGGAGTAACTATAATTTTTGAGATGTATTTTAAATTAAATCATTGATGCAGTACTTCATCCTTAGCTCTGTCTTAATGTCATCTATGTCATGTGAATTTGCTCACCCTCTTGAATTCAAATCATATACATGACTGCTAAAAATCAAACTCAGTATTATCATACACTATTTCAAACGTTTCCAAGAAACCCCCCCACACACACATTTTATTTTAAGCAAGCTTTATGGCCAGGTTCACTGATATGCTCGGTTGTTTTATGCTACACTGGAGCGGTGCAAAGCAGCCAGAGCACACTGCCTGGTTAAGCTAAATTTACAGCTCCTTTGTTGAATAAAAGCAGTGCAAAGCAGTTGGAAGGCACAGCCTAGTTTCTTCTGCCTCTTGCATCTCCCCCACTCTTCTGAACACTCACGTTTGTTTCCTCCGGCATCTGCTATATTCTGCTATATAAAAACACATCTCCCTTTCTGTCCTCTATAAACTCTAAGTACATACATGCACATGGGCACGTGTACAACACAGACCTGTGCCTCCGTCTGCTGCCTCCTTTACTGAGCACATCTGGTATAATGTGTAGCTTATGAAAATAATTATTTTAACATGAGTAGTTGATCATTGCTGTTATTTTTTCTATAACTTTTGGCAGAAGTTAGTGGATTATATTCTCATAAACTCTTGTGTAGAATCACCATCTTAGAAGATAGCCACCATCTTCCCTTGTTTTCAAAGAGGTTAAAGTGAATTTAGCTTATATTGGTGAATGATGAAACAAAACTCTCTAGGGGCAAAGATACCTTGGTCCTTGAGAATAACAGAAAAGAGCTGTGCTTTTGTCTTATCACTGAGAAAAAGAAGAGGTGGCTTCCCTTTAGAAAAAGGACATTCTTTCAAGGATTTTTTTAGATAGACCAGTTGCTGAGCTATAATAAACATCAAACAAAACTTTTCTGGCAAAATTAAGACGTGTATTGTTTTCATTATTGCACTTCTTTCTCATTCTATGGAAGCTTCTATCTCTCACTTATATTTTTGCTACCTCCTTGCACTTAAAGTGAGCAAACATTTTCTTAGAAGAAATGCAAAAGAAACAGAAGGAAAAACATATTTTCTTATAGATGGAAGTCTTCATTTTCAAACTGTCTATAACCATTTAAATTTGTTTTTGCACTAAAAAGAGTTAGCTTAAAAATGCAATAAAGACTCTTCACATAGTACTGAACCAAAAATGGCAGATGCAAACCAGCACCATAATTTTTCCAGGTTCCCACTAGACTCCCACTGGAGCCACTCTCTCAGCATGCTTTTGAAGTGATTATTCTGTGTTATGCCTCTAACTCATCTTCAAATGCACTGTATTTTTACAGATGAAAGCTGGGAGCAAGGAGAGGGAGGTCCCTATTTCTCAAAAGAAATAGAAATATTTTCTAGGAGAGTTTGGAGAAAGAGATTGAGGTGGAACTCATTCAATCACAACAAGATTTAGGTAAAATAGATTTACCTAGTGATTTATTCAGCTGGAAATCACAAATATTTACCTACTTAAGTGTGTACATGCTTGTACAGTTCTAGAAATAGATTCTACTCTAAGAACTGTGTTCATGATATCAAACATATCATTTATCTATCATATATACCTGATTATGAGCAAAACTCTAGTGGCAGAAAAAATTGCCTTGGTCTCTTTTTCTGTGGACATAATCATTCAGAAGGTTCTGTGCTGTGAAATTTGATAGTCAATCAAGCAGTAATGAGCTACCTAGAGTCATGGTTGCCAACACTTCAAATATGCACTGGGTGTAACTGGAAGAAACTAGAGCTCTGCTGGTGAGAAAGTGAAGGTTATGTATACCTCCTAGGGAGCTTTGGGTGATTTTAATGCGAATTTCTCAATTTCTAAGGACTCAAAGGATTAGCTTTTCGAAGATGCCAGAAAGCAGGAATCCCCAGTTGTTCTCAAAGCAGACTCCATCCCTCTGCAGACTTACACACACCTTGCATATGCTGAAGAGGAACATTACCGACACCGTCTCTTACTTACCACTACTCTTACCATTCTGACCAGATGCATAGTAAATGACTATCTATCTGGCCCATCCTACATAATTTACAGAGTTTTGTGTTCAAAGTTGCATGAAGTTTGCTTTACTGATCCCCACTCAAAACTGTCAGACCAGTGATATCACATCCATACCACGGTGCACTACAGGCAAAAAGGTGCTTAGGGTGAAAGAAAACTTTTCCTGGTGTTTCTGCTTGTTTGTATAAAAGGAAAATAGCAGTATCTATTGCAATCAGCATTGTATTTCTCAAAAATAAAAATTAAAAAATAGCAATTAGGTATTTAACGTAATGTAGAAATGTCACCCGCATAATGCAAGCATGAATTTCAGGATTAAATAGATGCATTTAAAATAACAGCATCAAATTTTGAACCATTGGCAATTTTTTTCAGGGAGATCCTAATCATTACACTGAATGCATCTGCTTTAAAGGAATTATAACTAATCACTCATTGTAATGGTATGACTGCAAATGATTATTCAGTGTGTAAGTTAACATGAATTATGTTTTCCTGAAAAGTCCTGTTTTGCCCAGGCAAAATTGACATTGATTGACATTCCCTTTAACTCTGAAGTAGAGCAGTATGAACAGCAGCAAGATTAGCTACTCAGAACTGTTCACGAGTATGCCTTACATTAGACCTGTAAAGAACATATTTGGAAAGGTATAATTAAGTCCAGGTATTTGTCGTCATGATAACAAGGGTGCCAAATATGGTAGTAGTCTCAGCTACTAAGTCTTCTGTTCAATAAGCTGAGACCAGCATTGCCCACAGGGTTAGATGGCCAGGTTACTTATAGCATTATCAGTGTAGGTCAAATCTAAACCAAGAATTTTGGGGTGATCATACCAGATATTAACACCAGATGCTAAAACCAGTGATGTGAACCAACCAGTACCCTCACTTCCATAAAAATTCAACAAAGAATAAAGCAGATCTTGGAAAGAGCTTGAGGCAACATTTAAGTGTAGAAAATTTGGGGCCTACCACCTTAAGCTATTTGTTTAGACTCTTAAGTACAAGCAAATGATGTTAAAAAAATTCAAACCCGTTTCACACAAACAGTTTGATACTGTGACTCTTTTAGGCCATTTCTGTGCTTAGGGCTTATACTTTGAATTCAGGTGTATTGTTATGAGATCCTCCGAGTAGTTTTTTACGGACTACCAAAGAGTGCTTCAGAAAAAGATCAGAAATGAGTTTTATACTTTCTGTGGTATATTTTTGATATAATATAAGTCAAAAGCTGTAAAAGGTAAATGCACTGTTTCAAATTACAAGTCTTGGAAGTGATCAGAGATACATGTTAGTTGTTTCACTGTCCTTCTTACATGTCAGTTTTCACTAAAAGAAGGCTGTGTTCAGATATGTAGCATTTGCTCAATCTTGAGGGGCAAGAGCTCACTAAACCCTTTCACAGGACCACTTTACAATGAAAGGAAATGATGTATGTAAGATAGGACTACTGAAAGTATAAAAGGGCATGTTTTAAGCTGGTTCTATCTCCACTGGTCCCATGAAAATAGGACTAAGATTATGATGCATCACCTATGAAAGAATGAAATTTCATTTAGAAAGCTATTGAAAGCAAAGAGAAATACAGCATAAGACATTTCATATCATCCTTACTGATATGTTTCACAATTATTTACTTCTAAGTAACCTATACTTTACTGTTCTATACATAAAATGCCAATTGTTCAAATTTGTGAGGATCATAGCGAGATGATTTATGATTAGACTTTCCAGGTTAACGACTGGCTGCGCCGCTGGTGTTGGCAACAGGGTTTTGGTTTCTAHRACCATGGGACCCTGTTTRAAGATCRVCAACTGATGGCGAGAGATGGGATCCACCTCACGAGGCGGGGCACACGGGTCTTTGCCAACAGGTTGGCCAACCTGGTAAGGAGGGCTTTAAACTAGGAAAGATGGGGGAAGGGGAGAGTTATAGTGCCA